>NC_041396.2:242918548-243076048 GCF_900747795.2 Erpetoichthys calabaricus | reverse complement strand
TTTCGATGAAGCACGTTCAAGATAGAAACTAGCAAGCACTTACTTTACATAAAGGGTTGTGAGATTGGAACAAATATCAAGTCATGTGCTTGCTCTTCAAGGATCCCTTGTTTAAACCTTTATATTCTGCTAATTTCCCTGATTGCTTTTTTTTTATATATATAATATTTTGCAGATATTATTTTGTTATACAGTGGTGTGAAAAACTATTTGCCCCCTTCCTGATTTCTTATTCTTTTGCATGTTTGTCACACAAAATGTTTCTGATCATCAAACACATTTAACCATTAGTCAAATATAACACAAGTAAACACAAAATGCAGTTTGTAAATGGTGGTTTTTATTATTTAGGGAGAAAAAAAAAAATCCAAACCTACATGGCCCTGTGTGAAAAAGTAATTGCCCCCTGAACCTAATAACTGGTTGGGCCACCCTTAGCAGCAATAACTGCAATCAAGCGTTTGCGATAACTTGCAATGAGTCTTTTACAGCGCTCTGGAGGAATTTTGGCCCACTCATCTTTGCAAAATTGTTGTAATTCAGCTTTATTTGAGGGTTTTCTAGCATGAACCGCCTTTTTAAGGTCATGCCATAGCATCTCAATTGGATTCAGGTCAGGACTTTGACTAGGCCACTCCAAAGTCTTCATTTTGTTTTTCTTCAGCCATTCAGAGGTGGATTTGCTGGTGTGTTTTGGGTCATTGTCCTGTTGCAGCACCCAAGATCGCTTCAGTTTGAGTTGACGAACAGATGGCCGGACATTCTCCTTCAGGATTTTTTGGTAGACAGTAGAATTCATGGTTCCATCTATCACAGCAAGCCTTCCAGGTCCTGAAGCAGCAAAACAACCCCAGACCATCACACTACCACCACCATATTTTACTGTTGGTATGATGTTCTTTTTCTGAAATGCTGTGTTCCTTTTACGCCAGATGTAACGGGACATTTGCCTTCCAAAAAGTTCAACTTTTGTCTCATCAGTCCACAAGGTATTTTCCCAAAAGTCTTGGCAATCATTGAGATGTTTCTTAGCAAAATTGAGACGAACCCTAATGTTCTTTTTGCTTAACAGTGGTTTGCGTCTTGGACATCTGCCATGCAGGCCATTTTTGCCCAGTCTCTTTCTTATGGTGGAGTCGTGAACACTGACCTTAATTGAGGCAAGTGAGGCCTGCAGTTCTTTAGACGTTGTCCTGGGGTCTTTTGTGACCTCTCGAATGAGTCGTCTCTGCGCTCTTGGGGTAATTTTGGTCGGCCGGCCACTCCTGGGAAGGTTCACCACTGTTCCATGATTTTGCTATTTGTGGATAATGGCTCTCACTGTGGTTTGCTGGAGTCCCAAAGCTTTAGAAATGGCTTTATAACCTTTACCAGACTGATAGATCTCAATTACTTCTGTTCTCATTTGTTCCTGAATTTCTTTGGATCTTGGCATGATGTCTAGCTTTTGAGGTGCTTTTGGTCTACTTCTCTGTGTCAGGCAGCTCCTATTTAAGTGATTTCTTGATTGAAACAGGTGTGGCAGTAATCAGGCCTGGGGGTGGCTACGGAAATTGAACTCAGGTGTGATACACCACAGTTAGGTTATTTTTTAACAAGGGGGCAATTACTTTTTCACACAGGGCCATGTAGGTTTGGATTTTTTTTCTCCCTAAATAATAAAAACCATCATTTAAAAACTGCATTTTGTGTTTACTTGTGTTATATTTGACTAATGGTTAAATGTGTTTGATGATCAGAAACATTTTGTGTGACAAACATGCAAAAGAATAAGAAATCATGAAGGGGGCAAATAGTTTTTCACACCACTGTACATACAACTGCAATTAAATGGTTAGTTAATTGAAAGATGGCCATGTTCAAGATGTTCTCTTTCTGTTTAAACCACTAATGGTCACTGTCATGTCATTGTGGAATAAAATACATTGAATTCGAAGTGTTATTATATTTTCAAAGTGGATAATGGATGGCACATTGGATAAACTGCTTCTAACACTTGTGTATTAATAATATACATATACTTATTTTGCAGAATTTTAAATTTAAAATCTACATTGGGAATCCTAGATTGTTCATGCAGTCCTTATTTGGTTCTTAAATTGGGGGGAAAAAAGGAGAGGGGAGTTTGGCAATGTCGAACTGAGAAAGCTTGAATGGCTTTTAATGAGAATGACTCTAAGGTGGCGGATGTCAGAAAACACTAGATTACTTTCTTTACCCCAGGCGCTTCTAAACAGTCATATGTTGTAATTACTGAATTTTTTTTTTTTTTTTTTTTTAATCGTTATCTGCCACCAAGCAAAATTACCAGAGTAATTGTTTTTTAGTAATTTTGCTTGGTGGCAGATAAAAATTAATTGTAACAAACTATTGGAATCTCACACTGACACTCCAGCTAGGGCAATTTATTTATATATTTCACAACATCTAACAAGCCACACTTAAATTGATGCTATTTTTGTTTAAATATTTTATTGTAGTAACACTACTAATGCTTACTCTATAATTTCAGTGGTCTTCTACTGTATAGTGCTTAATGTCTGACATATACCTGAAGCTACACTTTTAACACCTTGAGTCCACACAGTTTGTTTATTTATTTTTGAAGACAATTGTGGCACCTTCTTGCTATTATATAGGCATAATTAGTAAATTGAATGTGTTTTATTTTTGTGCTATTTAGTTAAAGCAAAACTATGGTACATATATTTGTTACAAAACTAATTTAACCTTTAAGTACTTGAGAAATTGAAATGTTTCCTGTTCAATTTTATAACACAATCGTTTAAAAATATAAAAAAATTCCAAGTAAACTTTGTTCTGTAGGCTTACTTGGCACACAGCCTTGTTAGTTAAATAATAAAAAAAAAAATGTTAATTCCAGCAATCCTTAATCACAATAACAAATAAACTCTTAATATTTGTTTCATTTGCTGCTGGGAAATTTAAGATTATTTTTATGTTGGCATTTTGAATGGCCACGTAATAACATTTCAATTTGATGTGTGTACTAATTGTGAAAATTCAAAAGATGCTTAAGGCTTAAATTCTTGATTTTGTTGTCCGGGTATAAGTACGTATTCCGTACATTGTCAATACGTATTGTGTGTTAATTGTGTGTTCATCAAATTGCATTTCTTTTTAAAACAAAGGCTTAAGATTTAACACTACATGCTATGATCTGATGTTTAATGACAACAAGAGTTCCTTGAAAAATTTCAAATGCATCCTACACTGAAGCTGTCAAACTTGAATTTAGCCTGATGTGGCAGCAATCAAGTCATGCACAGGTTCGTAGGGGAATAGATTTTGATGACCAAGACCTAATTTGAGATGAAGGGAGAAAGGGTGGAGAAAGATTGTGTATCATAATATTATTATTACATTTTACAGCATTGTAAAATCCAAAATATTTTTAAGGGAATTCAAAAGAGCTTTTAAGACCAGGGTATATACAGTGTTGTTACATTATTATAAAACATCAATCTATTTCTTGAACCTCTGCAGTGCAGTTTAGTGTTACTAGGCATATGACCCTGTTTCCACAGCTTCAGGTGCAAAGTAGGAATCAACCCAGCTTTGAGTACAAATCTATTTCAGAACACACACGCACGCACACACACACACACACACACACACACACACACACACACACATGCAGCCACTCTTAGTTACACAGCATCAATTTAACAGTTGTTAAACTAACCTGCACATCTTTTGATATCTGGGTACAAATCAGGCACACCTATTTAAATATTTGCCCTTAAATGAAAACGCACCTTGAATATTGTTTCAAATATGCAGCGTAGTTATCTCTAAATGTTAATTTACAATACAAATGAGGTCTTTGCAATTAACTTTATTCAAAACAACCTTGGTCATTATTATATTACAATAGGATAAACTCACTGGTGCATTTAAAACAGTAGTAGTGTGATTGAGTCATTAGAAAAAGCTAATTAAAAGGAATGCACACATTGTAGCAACTAAATCTACTGTGCAGTTGAACTACCAAAATGAAGCCGTGCAAGTCATTTATTTGTAAAAATGTTGCTGTTGCAGGGTTTAATCTGAATTAAAACTTCTTTCCAGATGCTTTATAAAGCAAGTAATATAGTCCGCTTACTTGGTTATATCAAAGTCATTGTTCCAGCAAATAATTTTTTTTCATGTTTTTACGGTAACTCTTTCATAGTAGGCATCCTCTGGTCACAGTATGCTCTAAACCCAGTACATTTATATTTATTTACTTAGCAGACACAAGTACAAGAGATCAACATAATAGTTATTTGGGAACAACTTTTACAGGACAAGGTTACGATATTTATCATCTCAAGTGAAGAGCTCATTACAAAACACTAGCTAGCTACAATTCCTATTTTATAAAACCTATCAGACAGATGGGAAATTACCAAACAAGAGTGTCTAAGTGCTTCTTAAACACGAGAGTAAATTTTGAAAGGATGCGGGCAACTTGTTCCACCAGCTAGAAGCTACTTGTGAAAAGAGTCTGGATTGAGATTTGAGGCCTCAAAAAGTGGCATCAACAGATGGCATTCATGAGCACACCTGAGTGGACAAGAAGCAGCATAGGAATTCAGAAGTGCCTCCATATATTTAGGTGCATACCCATTGACTACTATATAGGCAAGCTTCAAGGATTTGAACTCTTAACATGTGCAACTACAGGAAGCCAGTTTACAGTAGTGACCTGAGGAGAGGTGTCACATGTGCCCACCTTGGCTGGTTGAGTACCACATAATACATAGAACATCCCACCAAAGTAGTAATCAGGCCAGGTTTGAAACCAGGGGGTGCAAGGACTCTGTTTGCTGTTTTCATTTATGGGGTCCCTTTACATTTTTCACACTAACAGGGGAAAAAAAAATATTGTTGTATACAGTGGAACCTCGGGTCACGAATGTCTCGGAACACGTACAAATCGGGTTACGACCAAAAAAGTTCGCCAAACTTTTGCATCTGTTCATGACCACACACTCAGGTGACAAACAAGGCAGTTTCCCTTCCCTTCTGGTTCATACGCGCCGATTTCCGCACTTGTTCAGTCTCTCCCTGTGCATTTCCTGTGAACTCTTTGTGCTTTATTTCATTTCCCTCCCAGTTCGTACGTGCCAGTGATTTACACACGTATTCAGTCTCTCCCTGTACAGTATGTTCTCGGTCAGACGTGCATTGCGCCTTTGTGGTATAGCGGGTCCACAGCTCACGTCAAGAGTCCAGTTTTAAATAAATAATCGCCGCGCTTGCAGCTTAGGAAGGGGGCGTGGTGGTTGAGTGGCTGAAGCAGTTCCAGGGGAATTCGTGGTGCGGGCGTTTCTTACCTAAGTGCATAGGTGGGAAACTGTCCACATCCGTAATTGGTCCCGGGGCTGCTGATCGCTATAGCTGCCAGGTCCTTTTCATAAATAGAAGCACGAGGCAGCTAAAGGGAGGAAAAGAAAAGAAAGACAGAGGTTAAGCATTGAAGCATTGTGGAAAGAACCAGTGTGAGCGAGCGAGCGCATGCTCGCAGGCAGGCAGCTGGACACTGAGCCCAAGCAGGGGTGTTTGGCCGACACTCGGTGGGGCAGAAGGAAGTGGTCGCTCCAGTGAGCGATCAAGGAGCTGGAGTGACCAGAAGGAGGACAGCTGGCTGCGTAAGGCCGATAAGGCAGCGGGAGTCGTGAGGCTTGGGCGGTGAATTCCCTGACGTGGGCGTCCTGGTTGCCATGGAAGCCAAGTCTCGGGCTGGAGAGTGCGCGACCGAAGCCAGGGATCAGGAGGCCTCCAGACCAGAATGAAGAAGGAAGGACAGCTGCAGGTAGAGTGGCTCCCCTGTTGCGAAGCCTGGATAGGCAGAAGCAGGGGGGGTCACCAGTTAAAGAATGCACCGGGCTTGTTTTTAAAGGGACTGCTTCCAGCATTGTTTTAACCTCGTTGTATTTAATGAAGACTTTTTTCTATTGGATTTTAACCTCCACTTCTGTTTTTATGGGATTTATTTATTGAAGGATTCTGAAAGCACTGCACTTTATTTAATTTGGACTTTGTTTTTGATTGTTGAGTTTCATAAAAACACTTGGCACTTTTTGCACCATCCCCTTGCTCCATTGTAGTGCCTCACTGTCGTGCTCATCTGTAACATTACCGACGGTGACGGGCTTAAGGGCTCCCGAAAGCGAGATAGGAGCATGCAGCGAACCCACTTTGTCACAGACTTTACCACCCAGTTCCTCTTCACATCCTTCATGCCAGAACTCGACTCGGACTCATGCAAGGTTAGTTTTCTTGGTTGTTTATGGTTAGTTTTTGTATAAATTAAGGATTTTTCAAATGTTCGTTTTTTTCCCTGTGCTTAAAACTCATTAAAAAAAAAAAAAAAAAAAAAGTGTTTACAGCGAGTGGTTCGTAAGGCATGAACTCTTGCAATGTTAGTTTTCTCTGTTCAAGGTTTTCTCAGTGTTTATTCAATGTTTTTACATTTAGTTTACTATTAGACAGTGCATTCTATGGTATAATTAACTATTTTTGTGCTTAAAAATTAAAAAAATAAAAAAAATTTACATACAGTTCGTACGGTCCGGAATGGATTAATTGTATTTACATACAATTCTATGGGGGAAATTACTTCGGGTTGCGACCGGAGTTTTGGAATGAATTATGGTCATGACCCGAGGTTCCACTGTATCTGGTCCATGGCTTACAAAAACGGGCAGTTTTAATAAATAACGTGTTCATGCAGGGAAGTGGAGCAGGTGTGAGGTTGGCTTGTCTCTGGGTTGGTGCAAAGTGGTTGGCTGGCCGTGCAATGCCTTTCAGGCATGTACAGGTTGTCTGATTGTCTCAGTTTCAGCCCGGGCAGCAATCATGCGATCGCACCTGCAACTGTTCCCCAGCATATATAAAGGGGATTACAAGGAGAAAAAGGGGAAGAAAAAAAAATGAGACAAAGGAAGCGGAGGTTAAAGGGACGGGAGGAGAAACAGGCAGGAAAGAGAGAAATAAAACAAGCTGGTGCTTTGAATGGAAGCAGTTCGACGTGAGTAGAGTCCCAAGGAGGAGTGAGTGGCCAGCGCTCAGGAGGGGGGCTGTGGGTCACTCCTGTTGGGCGTCTTAGGAACAGGAGCAACCGTTATGCTCTGAAGGTGCTTTTGCCAGGAGGAGCCATCAAGACAGCAGCTGAGAGTACAGAGTGTGCGGGGCTTGTGGTGGCCACGGATGGCGTGGGATTGGCAATGAGGACATGGACCAAATAAAATGGGTTTGCACCTGTTGGTTGACGTCTGTCTGGGCTGCAAGATCCAAACAGGATAAGCCAGGGAGGCGTCAGTTTTAAAGGAAGGTACCAGGGCTTCTGAGTTTCACCAAAGCCAGTCTTACCAATCATTGCAAAACCAAACTGACCTATCAGATTGCTCTGAGTGACTGGACACACTCCCAGACGTCAGTGTTTTAGTACATAGGAGATTTATTGTATATTTAAGAAATATGTATTTTAGAAAGCAGGGTAATAGCAGCATCATTTTTGAACTAAAAATACAAATTGTTCTTGTATTGTGAAATGTGGGAAGTTTTATTGATAAACTGTTCACCATCTATTCACATCGCACTAATATCCAAGCACATGCTGGTAGGTTATTTGACTGAACTGAATGTGAGTGTGCCCTTGTGACGTGTGTGATTGATTGGCATCCTCTACATGGCTGGTTTCTAAGTTTTGATTCTGGCTCATTGGGCTCCTGCACTGCATTAGCATTTCAGAACTGGAGAGATGTTTGTTTACATAATTGAGTTTCTTCTTGAGAATATTTACAAAGTTGCCAGCTGAATTTATATACATTATATGTGCATGTAGTTTCATGCCTAACTTTCTCATCCTATTGAATTTTAGAGAATGTCTAAGGAGTCCTGTACTTCATAGTTTATGAACACTGAAATATTTATTTGCAGATGCTTGTTCCTATTATCGATTGATTACAGGTTTTCTCTGGTGGCATATGAAGTTTAAATTAAATTCATAGAAAAAATGCCTGCAGCTGGTAGCTTTTTTTTAAATATTTATTTTAGATTGAATTGTAATGCCTCAGATATATTTTCAATGTGGGTAGGATGCTTGGTGTAGTCAAGGCCTAGATCAGTAAGTGACCCTCTTCCTTGAAATGTAATTTGAAGCTGATGACAAGAATCCCACCTCATTACTGCACTAAAGCCCCTCTCTGACATTTATGACTTTCATAATGTTCCTGAACCTTTTAGCTCACCCTTTATAACATTCCCATCAGCCTTCACTGTTACAAATGCACAACATTATGAAACCTGCCATTTCATTTCTTTGCCTTTCTCAGCAATATTATAATGCTGTAAGCCAAAAGGATTTTGTGAAAGTAACTATTTAGATGTTTCTAAACTGCAGCTTAATGGTTCAGTGTGTGTTTTGGAGCACTAAGCTGCAAATTTAGACAAGATGTTAAATGCAGTAATGCACTCTTCAACATAAATCTCTCAGATTGGAAGCCCTGCATCATCGAAGTTGTCTCTACTTCTAAAGGCTGCCCTTATTTGTGATATGAATTTTCAGGCCTTTGCTTGCATGGCTTTGAGAGCATGATGTTTTATTAATACAAATCTTCCTCAGTGTTATAATAAAGTAAAACAGTCTACCCTTTCAGTAATTAGTGGAAATTCAAAAATTAAAATGTTAACTGTTCAGTTAACAGTTAATTCCTTTGATATGTGTAGCTGCTTCTTCTTTCGGCTGCTTTTGTTATGGGTTGCCACATCTTTTTCCACATCTTCCTGTCATCTGCATCTTGCTCTACTACACCCATCACCTGCATGTCCTCTCTCACCACATCCATAAAACTTCTCGTAGGCTTTACTCTTGCCTGGCAGCTTTATCCTTGGCATTCTTTTCCCAATATACCCAGCATCTCTCCTCTGTACATGCCAACGCAATCTTGCCTCTCTGACTCTGTCTCCCCTCTCATTTACACACATGTATTCTGTTGTGTTCCTACTGACCTTCATTCCTCTCCCCTCTAGAACATATCTCCACCTCTACAGTGTCTCCTCAACCTGCCGCCTACTCTCACTACAAATCACAATGTCATTAGCAAACATCATAGTCCACGGGGACTTCTGTCTAATCTTTTCTGTCAACTTGTCCATCACCATTGCAAATAAGAAAGGGCTCATAGCCGATCCCTGATGTAATACCATCTACATGTTGAATGCTTACCACAGACCTCACCATTGTCACACTTCCCTCGTACATATCCTGTACAACTCTTCTCTGCCACTTCGAACTTCCTCATACAATACCACAACTCCTCTCGAGGCATCCTGTCATATGCTTTCTCCAGGTCCACAGAGACGTAATGCTGTAACTCGTTCTGGCCTTCCCTATACTTCTCCATCAACAACCTCAGAGCAAACACAGCATCTGTGATGCTCTTTCCTGGCATGAAACCATACTGCTTCTCACTAATATTCACCTCCTTTCTTAATCTAGCTTCCACTACTCTTTCCCATAACTTTATGCTATGGCTCATCAATTTTATCTCCCTGTAGTTACTATAGCTCTGCATATCATCATCATCTTCTTTCGGCTGCTCCTGTTATGGGTTTCCACAGTGGATCATCTTCTTCCATATCTTTCTGTCCTCTGCATCTTGTTCTATTACACCTATCACCTGCATGTCCTCTCTAACCACATCCATAAACCTTCTCTTAGGCCTTCCTCTTGCCTGGCAGCTCTATCCTTAATATCCTTCTCCCAATATACTCTTTATCTTTCCTGTGCACATGTCCAAACCAACACAATCTCGCCTCCATGACTTTGTCTCCCAACCATCCAACTTGAGCTGACCCTCTAATGTACTCCTTTCTAATCCTATCCATCCTTGTCACTCCCAGTGCAAATCTTGCCATCTTTAACTCTGCTACCTCCAGCTCTGTTTCCTGCTTTCTGGTCAGTGCCACCTTCTCCAACCTATATAACATAGCTGGTCTCACTACTGTCTTGTAGACCTTCCCTTTAACTCTTGCTGATTCCCGTCTGTCACAAATTACTCCAGACACTTTTCTCCACCCATTCCACCCTGCCTGCATTCTCTTTTTCACCTCTCTTCCACAATACCCATTACTCTGTACAGTTGATCCCAAGTATTAAAACTCATTCACCTTCGCCAACTCTAGTCCTTGCATCCTCACCATTCCACTGACATCCCTCTCATTTACACACATGTATTCTGTCTTGTTCCTACTGACCTTCATTCCTCTCCTCTCCAGAGCATATCTCCACCTCTCCAGGGTCTTCTCAGCCTGCTCTCTACTATCGCTATAGATCACAATGTCATCAGCATACATAGTCCACGGGGACTCCTGTCTAATCTCGTCTATCAACCTGTCCATCACCATTGCAAATAAGAAAGGGCTCAAAGCCGATCCTTGATGTAATCCCACCTCCACCTTGAATGCATCCATCACTCCTACCGCAGAACTTACCACTGTCACACTTCCCTTGTACATATCCTGTACAACTCTTACATACTTCTCTGCCACTCCCAACTTCCTCATACAATACCACAGCTCCTCTCGAGGCACCCTATCCACAGAGACGCAATGCTATAGCTCATTCTGGCCTTCTCTATACTTCTCCATCAACATCCTCAGAGCAAACAATGCAACTGTGGTGCTCTTTCTTGGCATGAAACAATACTGCTGCCCACTACTCATCACCTCACTTCTTAACCTAACTTCCACTACTCTTTCCCATAACTTCATGCTGTGGCTCATCAGTTTTATCCCCCTGTAGTTATTACAGTCCTGCACATCCCCCTTATTCTTAAATATTGACACCAGTACACTTCTTCTCCACTCCTTGGGCATCCTCTCACTTTCCAAGATTCCATTGAACAATCTGGTTAAAAACTCCACTGCCATGTCTCGTAAACACCTCTATGCTTCCACAGGAGTTATGTCATCTGGAAAAAACGGCCCTTCCATTTTTCATCCTCTTCATAGCTGTCCTTACTTCCTCCTTTCTAATCCGTTGTACTTCCTGATTCACTATCTCCACATCATCCAAACTCTACTCTCTCTCTCATTCTCTTCATTCATCAGCCTCTCAAAGTACTCTTTCCATCTGCTCAACATACTCTCCTTGCTTGTGAGTATGTTTCTATCTTTATCCTTTATCATCCTAACCTGCTGCACATCTTTCCCAGCTTGGTTCCTCTGTCTAGTCAATCGGTACAGGTCCTTTTCTCCCTCCTTAGTGTCCAACCTTTCATACAACTCCTCATACACCTTTTCTTTAGCCTTCACCACCTCTCTCTTCACCTTGTTCCATATCTCCTTGTACTCTTGTCTACTTTCTGCATCTCTCTGACTATCCCACTTCTTCTTTGCCATCCTCTTCCTCTGTATACTCTCCAGCACTTCACCATTCCACCACCAGGTTTCCTTTTCCTCCTTCCTCTGTCCAGAGGTCACACCAAGCAGTCTTCTTGCTGTCACCCTTACTACTTCTGCTGTAGTTTCCCAACTGTCTGGTAACTCTTCACTACCACCCAGTGCTTGTCTCACCTTTTCCCTAAACTCAACCTTGCAGTCTTTCTTTTTCAAATTCCACTATTTGATCCTTGGCTTTGTCCTCACTCTCTTCCTCTTCTTTATCTCCAATGTCATCCTGCAGACCACCATCCTATGCTGCTTAACTACACTTTCAATTGCCACCACTTTGCAGTCTTCAATCTCCTTCAGATTGACTCTCCTGCATAGGATGTAATCTACCTGTGTGCATCTTCCTCCACTCTTGTACATAACCCAATGTTCCTTCCTCTTCGTAAAATACATATTCACCACAGCCATGTCCATCCTTTTTGCAAAACCTACCTTCTTCATTCCTCTCCTTGACACCATACCTACCCATCACTTTCTCATCTCCTCTGTTGCCTTCACCAGCATGTTCATTGAAATCCGCTCCAATCGCCACTTTCTGTCCCTTGGGTACACTGTTCATCACTTCATCCAACTCACTCCAAAAATCTTTTCTCCTCCATCGCACACCTAACTTGCGATGGCATATGCACTAATAACATTTATCATCACACCTCTAATTTCCAGCTTCATAATCATTACTCTGTCTGACACTTTCTTCACCTCCAAAACACTCTTGACATACTGTTCCTTCAGAATACCCTTCCCCATTTCTCATCCCATCCACACCATGATGGAACAATTTGAGTCCACCTTCGATTAACCTGGCCTTATTCCCCTTCCATTTAGTCTCTTGCGCGCACAATATATCAACCTTCCTTCTCTCCATCATATCTGCTAACTCTCTCCCCATCATATCTGCTAACTCTCTTCTCTTACCAGTCATACTGCCAACATTCAAAGTTCCTACCCTCAGTTCCACTCTCTTTACTTTCCTCCTCTCCTCCTGCCTTCGGACACATCTCCCTCCTCTTCTTATAGCTCTGCACATCTGCTTATTCTTAAAAATCAGTAACAGTACACTACTTCTCCACTCCTCAGGCATCCTCTCACTTTCCAAGATTCCATTAAACAATCTTTTCAAAACTCTACTGCCATCTCTCCCAAACACCTACATGCTTCCCAGGTATGTCATCTGGACCAACGGCCTTTCCATTTTTCATCCTCTTCATAGCAATCCTTACTTCCTCCTTGCTAATCCATTGTACTTCCTGATTCACTATCGCCACATCATGCTGTTTCTCTCTCACATTCTCTTCTTTCATACGCCTCTCAAAGTACTTTTTCCATTTTCTCAACACACACTCCTTGCTTGAGAATACATTTCAATCTTTTTCCTTTATCACCCTAACCTGCTGCACATCTTTCTCAGCTCGGTTCCTCTTTCTAGCCCAGGGGTGGGAAAACTTTTTGGCTCAGGGGCCACATCGACTTTTGAAATTTGACACACAGGCCAGGCCAGCACTAGATGCATACATATCAAACATAAACATAAAAAAGGCATTACAGTGTTAATATTTACATACACTTTTAGTGGGAACAGTGTTGTTGATCACCCTTTTTTGCCAGTGCATCGAAGTCTGGTGTGTTTTGTTGTGGCAATTCTCAGAACAGATCTGAAGTGTTCATTGCTCAACTGGGATCTGTGGGGTGCTTTGTTGGTGTTCATAACACTAAAAGTCTGTTCACACACATACGTAGAGCCAAACACCACCAGTATCCTCTGTGCCATCTTCTGGATATTTGGAAATTTGGCTGCGCTTAATGAAGCATAAAACCCATCCAGTTTAAGATAGTTGAACTTCTCCTTTAAGATGGTATCACATTGGAGATCAGTCCTTTCCAACTGCAACTCCTGTGGTGCCGTTTCAGGGTCCTGGGTGAAGGGACGTGACACCAGCTGAAGTGACATGTAAATTTTTCCAAAATCGGAGAACCATGCTGTCAGCATTCAAAGTTCCTTCCCTCAGTTCCACACTCTTTATCTTGTTCCTGCCTCCAGACACGTCTCCCCCCTCTTCTTCTTTGGCCAACAGTAGACCAATTTCTATTGTTGTCGGCATATTGATATGGCAAAATTTTACACCTGCTGCCCTTACTGACGTAACCCTCCCCATATATCTGGGCTTAGGACTGGCATGAATAAACACAATGGTTTGTCCATTCTCTGTGGCTGAGTTTTAATGTATGCAGTTTAAAGTTTCAGAAGTTTGAAACTTTGATGTATGAAGTTTAAAGTTTCAAATTAGCTTGTCGATATATTTGTAAATGGTGGTATTTTATACTTTCCCTTTTACATGCATTGCATTATAGGGACCCTTTGAAGTTTTAAGAATTTCTTACTGCCACATCCTCACTGGTTTAATTGTGCACAAGGTCAGTTAGAAGAAAAGAGAGACAGAATGGTTGCATATGCATGCAAGGTGCTTGTAGTAGATTTTGGGAAATACATTGTTCTATTTGTGGCAAACATGGCTGGAAATTACATATTTCTTGAATTTTATATCAATGACAGTCTATTGCTTGCTGTAGCTGAAAATATTTTGTGGGCAGGTTTACTGTCGTCACTCCCAATGTCATCGCACCTGGAAATAATACATAACATGATCAAAAATAAGGAAAGTGCAACAAGGAGTACAGAAACTGTGTGTCTGTCTTTGTGACACTGCCAGTCAAAATATAAATGACAGGGCTCTATGTGTATACTTGTCTACATCATATAACCTCCATTCAGCAAATCCTGGTGGTAAAGAGTTTGATTATTTTCGTTACATTGCATAAAAGCAAAATATGCATACATTACCCTATCATAGTGTGCATCTCCTAGCACAAAGTATGTCTGCTTTTATCTTCAAGTCATATGTTGTGAAAAGTTTAAAGCATAATAGTGCTCTGTTGCCTTAATTCAAAGAGTTAATAAAATTTGTACTTATCAACTTGCTTCACCTAGGAGACCTATTTTCTATTAACAGAATAATTTTATCATATAACCTGCTTGCTTTAGTACTATTTTCAGTTGCTTAATAGCTTTCATTATGCACTATATTGTTAAAAGCATTTTATGTGTAAAAAAACAAAATAACCTAACTCAGATTTATTATGAATTAAAGTACATCCACTGCAAACTCCATCACTATTTTTTAAATCTAATTGTGTATGTTATTGAAAGTTACATAATTAAGTTCACCCAGCTATGGAGTAGTTCAGTTATATACAATTGTTTTGTAAGCATTATTGTTTCAACACACATGTAGGCAAAACTGACAATGAGATGCAGTATGAATGCAGTCAAAATGTATTTAATAACTATTGGTAATAAATAATATCCTTTTTAAACAAATTCAAAGTATTTGTAAAGTGTTGTCTGTATTCTAATATCTCATGAAGCAGGTACTGATGTCAAATTTCTGGAATTTGTTTATTTTTTCTTTTGTATATTTGACTCTGATGTGCCATACACACATACTGTACATAGGGGTGGGCGGTATGACCAAAATTCTATATCATGGTATTTTTCTAAATTATCCCGGTTTCACGGTATTGGACGGTATTTTTTTCCTCATGCATGAGTGAATGTTAACCACATTTTCCACTGCAATAACTGCAGTAGACTGGCTAAGAATAACCTATTCCACTGTTATGAGAATTGTACATTGTACAAAAAAACATTTTAATGTGCACACAAGTATTAATACAGGTTTGCATGGCCCCATAAAGTGATAGTTTTCAAGGGGGGGTGACACTAATGAAGAGAAGGAATCACATTGCATGACAGTTGCAGTCAAAATATAGAACCTTTTTATTGAACAAATTTTGCAAAAACTTAAACAACATATTTTCAACCATCCAAAGAGGCATTTAGACTTTGTAAAATATCCAGAGGTGCTTGTCAAAAGTTGTATTGCACTGAACATGTCTTAGAAAAGTAATAAATAGTAAATATTTTTTGTGAACCAACTACACTTTGTTAATGTTAACCATCTTTGTCCACTGACACATTAAAGTGACTTTTTCAACAACTTTACCATCAATAAACTGCATAATATTTAAACTAATAAATAATAACAATAAAATAAATAATAGTTTTATTACTGACAGCTGCACTATTCAAGACTTCAAGCCCAGGTTCATTACACAGTATTCACCAAATTAAAATAAAATAAAATAAAACAAGTGCAACTTTGTGATGACATCCTTACCAACAGTACCATCATTTAGGCAAACTGCATTAATATGGACCTTGCTTCAAGCTAAGCTATATACATAAATAAAATAACTGCAACTTGCATTTACTGTATAATGCTATTTGTGGTATAGCCCTACAGAAGTGCATTAGGGCCACGGTGAAGAAAAAAAAATACAGTAAAGAGGGAAGAAAAAAAACAAACTACTGGTATATGTCAAGAATAAAGTCGACATGCTGACTTTATTCTCGACATTTCCACTTTAATTTTGACGATTATGTCAAGATTAAAGTCGACATTTCCACTTTATTTTCATAGTTTACATAGTTTACCCTAACCCTAACCCTAATTAAAGTAGAATGTCATAAACTAAACTTCATCCTAAAATCAATGTTTAATTTACTCGATTTTCTCAAACCCCATCATAAGTTAATGCAGCACATTAAATGCTTTGTGTTGTGTTCCCCGACCCAGTTGTTAATCACTATGCTTCTTAAACTGACTTCCTCCGCACTAAGAGGAGGCAGCAATCACTGCACAGAATCCATTCATTTCATGGTATTTCTGCTCTCTAAAAATTTAGAATGCTAAGATAAATACTTGATATCATTTTCATGATGAAATGCATTAAAGCAGGTATTAAACAAGCACGGTAGTGAGGCGGTAGTGCTGCAGTAAGGGGTCCCCAGGTGTACGTTCAGTGTAGAGACCTTTATGGCAGGTGTGACGAGGCTCCAAAACACTGGATGTATGAATGGGTATCGCACAGGTTTAACTTAAATAGTGTGTAGATGTTGGGTTTGTGATCTGGTGGTCGGAGACACGAACACAGAATTCAGTGCATGTTCTTCTGAACGGACTTTCTTTATTGCACGCGTGCTGTCTGCCTGACGTACCAAAACCCCAGTTCCTATCCTTCCTTTTACCTTCTCCACATAACCAATCACCACACGATAAATGTCTTTGTGAAATTGAAACTAGTTATAAACTTAGCCCACGGAGTGTTCAGAACTTTAAAAATATCTTCGCTATACATGTTTAATTATGCCATCTATTCAGGGTTGCGCCCATCCCAGCAAACATTGTGTGCAAGGCAGGAGAAAATCCTGAACGAGTCGCCAGCACATCGCAGGGTGAATACGAGCAACACATACACTAGCAGGGTCAATATAGCATAACAAAATCCCACATCCTACATGACTTTGAAAGAAAACTGAAGCACGCCGAGTAAACCCACCAGAAACAAATGCAAATTCAAAGCAGGGAACACCCAGGACCCCTTTGCTGCGAGGCAGCAGTGTAACCTCCATGATTAATACATGCTTTAATGCATTTCATCATGAAAATGATATCAAGTATTTATCTTAGCATTCTAAATGTTCTGAGAGCAGGAATATCATGAAGTGAATGTATTCTGTGTGGCGATCGCTGGGGGTGCCTCCTCAGTACAAGAGGAAGTCAGTTTAAGAAGCACGTACTCTATTTAACATGGCTCGGGGAACATTTAACACAAAGCATTTAATGTGCTATATAACTTATGACAAGGTTTGAGAAAATCTAGTAAATTAAATATTCATTTTACGATGTTACGACTTTATTCTTGACATTTCTACTTTATTCTCGCCGTTTATGTCAAGATTAAAGTCAACATGTCGTCACACTATTACACAGTACCCAGGTACATTACACAGTATTGAAAACAAATAAAACAAGTACAACTTGGCTTGCAGTATTATCCAGTAGTATAGAAACAGTATTTACACATTTGAACATAATGGTCCGCATCTCCAGATAACGGACGCAACTCCTTTTTTTCGGCAAAAGTTATTCTGTGTCATCATGTTCAACTTTATCGTCTGCTACAGCTTCAGTTTCAGTTTCGGAATGTTCTCTGTCCATTTTCAGAGTGCAATACCTACAATACCACTACCTATTTAGCGGTGTAGCAGTGAAAAAGTGCCCCCGTGCAACACCGCTGTGATTAGCGGTGTAGCAGTGAAAAAGGTCCCCACGTGAACAGTTTCCCTCTGCGTCACGTTCCGAACGTCGTTTAGGCAATTTAAACCGGTGTTGCAGTATAACAAAAATCCATATCATAACAAAAATAAAAAATGGTTTTCGGTAAGAACCGGTATACCGCCCAGCACTAACTGTACAGTTATTTCTATATATTTTATATTAACAGACTATTTAAGGCCATGTCATATTGCATAAATTTTCCAGCAATTTTCAGTTCTGGCCTTCATTTACATAATCGTAGCAATTTGGAGGCAGTCAGTGGGATGTGTTCTCATGAAACCAGTCATGTAATACAGTATGCCCAGTGATTCGATCCAACTAGTCCACGATTTGATTTTGCCTTTAGTCAAATGGGCTGACTCTGTATACATGAGAGCCGACAACCAATAAATGCTTCTCCAGAAGTGCAATGCATAGAAAATAGCGGTGAGGAATACCGAGTGGAGCTGTTTTGGACCTCACAAACAGAAGAGAAGCTTGTCTGTCTCATGTTTTATGTACCATTGAAAAAGGGGTTTCAGAGACTGCCTCTGAATTGGTCACACCTATTAACTTTTCATATAACCCTGGCTCCATCAGGCAGCTTATATTTGCCGTTACAAAATGAAACAAGAATGACGTGTTTGAAGGTCAGCACTGTATTGCTAAATGTGGGATGCTCAGCAGTTTCAGTCATTTAAATGAAGTATGTTACAAATGGACAAATGCTGGCGGGGACAAATTTCTGCTTTATTTTCCTGTCCAAATTTTCCAGCAAGACCTTCTTAGTTTGGTAGTATGGAATTGGAATTCACATATCGTTTCCACCATAGCCTGTCTTCTGCTGTTTATTTCTGAAAATTTTTCATATCTACAGTAGTTTATACATATATTTCTCTAGCCACTGCATATTTCAGTATCTTCTCCTGTATGAATTTTGATTAAAATTTTAGTCAATTGTTTCAGAATAGTCTTTTGTTTTCAAATATTAATGTCTGTGAAACTGAAAAGCACAAAGTATTTGAGTTTATCAATTCCAGTTTCAGAAGCAGGTTTAACATGTATGCATGGCCTAATATTCAAATGCGTTTGGCAAATAAGGCCATGTTCCATTAGAAGTCTTTTCCTTTGCGATTTCCATTTGTACCCTTCATATACATAATCTTAGCGAGGCAGTTGATAAAATCAGATAGGTTTGATTTTGTCTTCAGTCATGAGGGAGAGCTGTTCCAGAAGTATAATGCATGTAAATGCTGCAACCAGGAATAAGGGATGTCACAAACAAAAGAAAACCTCATATGTCTGACAGAATGGAATAAGAAATCATCTTGGTTGTAAAAGTTGTGAGAGTGGCAGTGCTGGAAGTTAGGCATACAGTCACTGTATTTGACCTTCCCAGTATTTTTTTTTTTAATTACACAATTTTATTCAAGTTGCTGTCGCTGCTTGTCTGGGTCAAATTTTGCAATCAATTTTTTACTCACTTTTACTGAACTGATTTCCTTCAAACTTTGCATGCATGCTGATCCCTTGTGACAGTGCAATATTTCATCAGTATTGACCCGGGATCTGTATGTTAATGTTTTATTCTCCAATAGACAAACACACATTTCCAGTACTTCACAAGTGTAAGGTTTCCCCATGGTTAGGATTTTCTGAAATCAGTAATGAACAAGAATGAATGTTACGTTTCACTTTAAGATTGTAGGTTCAATTCCACTCTGTTGCTAATGTCATTTCTTTCAAATCAACTTCCCACCCAAGTTAGGGTTTTTGTTTTTTTTAACGTGCCGAGGATTGTGTGGCTAAAAAATATATTAAAAAATATTTTAAAGTGCACAAAAATGCAGAACAAAGTAATTTTTTTTTCTTGTACTAAGATTTTGTTGGTCGTTTGTGACTAAAAATAATTGTGGGGCGCCCATTAAAGAATTAGTTTAATTAAAATGCATTGGACACTAGCTGTTGTACTGTGTTGGCATGCTTATCTACAGCAGTGGTTTTTAAGTTGAGTCCTGGCATCCCCTGTCCCTGCAGGTGTACTTTTTTTACAGTCTCAGTTGTTACCTTTTAATTTCGCTGATTAATTAACCATTTTTCTTAATTTAAATTCAGAAAAACAAAGTACTGTTAGAATTGTTTATCAGAAATTGAGATTTATTTGCATAACTTGATATGTTTAACTCTGTTTTGTCATTTTCCTTTAGTTCACTATTTTATGGTGAGTTTGCTGTCTGTTATTTCTAAATACTGACAATTAATGATGAGAAAAGAGTGCAGATAATGAAATTTTAAAAGGGCAGCATCAACTTTGGAGTGATCCACTGGTGTAGTTATTAACAAATAATGGTCTAAATAAACCAAACATTAAAAATGTGAAAAATATTAGATGAGGTAAACAATCATTTATCCTTATATAAAGCACATATTTAATGTATTCACTTTTTAAATTTTAAATTAAAACGTTTTTTTTTAATAATTTTTTTTTTTTTGATTTACACAAGGAAAAAAAAAGAGAAACTTGAAAGTAACGGCTTGCTTAATTATTGGGATCCAATTAAAAGACAAAAACCTGCAGCTGCAGGGGGCCCTGGAACTCAACTTGAAAACCCCAGTTTTGCAGACTGGACCTGGACAATGGCAAAGCAGAACAGAGTAGTGTAAACCTTTCTGAGAAAAAAAAAAAATACTTTGCAGAGCGTAACACCTTGTAGTACAGTAGACTAAAATTTGACATTCGGCTTTATGGATTTGTATCAAGAGCACATGGCATTTGTACTGTAAATACAGAAAGATAGTGATCTGTAGAATCACTTAACTAGACCCCATCACACACTTGGCTTCCGTTTGTCAACATTTGTATTGCACTGAACAGAAATATTTTATCATATTTGAAATAAAGTAATTTCTATAGAGTTTGTACCGTGATAGCAGCTAAGCTCACGTCATTCCTTTGTTTCAAGAAAGATTTTTTACTTTGACTTGGTCACTGTATTTGGCATCATTTAGACTTCATTAGAATATTCATCTTTGTCAGTTTTGTAGCTGTGTTCATTTATTCTTGAAGCTATTTTTGTGTTTTACAGTTATGTTTAAAATTGAATTACTTAATATTTAAAGAATTAACTTACATTACATTTATTTATTTGGCTGACGCCTTTATCCAAGGCGACTTACAGCATTTATGATACAGTTGGTTACATTTCTTTTGGTGTCCCATTTGGAGCACAGGCAGGTCAAGTAACTTGCTCATGATCAAACAGTGTCAGTAGCAATATTTGAACTCCCAACCTCAGTGTTTGAAGTCCATAGTCCACTGCCTTCCATTTTGGCATTAGGACTACAGGAGCATCCCTTGGAAACTTAATGTGTGTAAGATCAATGTCTTCCTTTACCTTTTGGCATACCTGCATGACATAAATAAGCTGTATACTAGTTCCTTTGAGTATCATCCATCATATACAGTATAGTGTATCAGGTAATGATCGTTAGTGAATTCTGAGGAACTCTGTTAAGTTATGACAGAGACACACATACAGTCGTCCTCTGCCTTTGCTCACCCTCAAGCATATTATTTAATGCTGATGGTGGGAGAAGCACAATCCATAAGCATTCATAGAGGCAGATATTAAGATGAACCTAAAAGACTTTGACCTTAATTTAAGTAAATGGGGTTACAGGAATGAAAAGCATGTTAAATTCCCTCTTGATGAATTACATTCACTATCATATGATTTCAGTTTTTTCTTACTTAAAAAACTTACTAGGTACTACCAGTGTTTTACATACAGTATATGTAATCATTCAAGTGTGCCTGGACTTAATGTATAAATACAGTGGTGTACCAAAGTATTCAATCCTCTTGAAAGTCATCATTTTCTGCATGACAAAAGATTTGTATACATTTATCCATTTAGAATTTCTAATGTGAACTCTTACACTGTAACAATACATTTCCAAAGTCAAAATAAACCATTTTCTGAAGAAGGAAATCTCAGCAGTTAATGTTTGCATAAATCTCTGTGCTTTGGAAGCTTCAGATTTACACAAACGACAGAATGGTGACATTCATTTGACCATAATTCGGTAAAACTCATGAGTTATTTTTATCTCACTCTGAATGTAAAAATCACGGCGAAAATGAAAACAACGGAGCATTTTGCTGATGTGTCAAATAAAGTTGTTGAATTACACAAAGCAGGAAATAGCTACAAAAAAATATTGAAGAGTTAGTATGTCCCATTAAGCACTGTTAGATCCATCATCGAGAAGTGGAAGGTTTATCATAGCACCCAGATTCTTACTAGAACAGGCCTTACCTGAAATCTAAACATCAGAGCAAGATGTTGAATGGTGGTACTAAAAATCCAACCATTACTCATAGTCAGCAGTGCTTTTTGGCTGTAACTGAAGTGATGGTGCATGCGTCCACATTTTTCAATAGCTCTCCATAAACCAGGCCTCCGCAGGAGAGTAGCAAGAAAGAAGCCATTCCTTAAGAAAGTCCACATTAAGGCACGTATGACGTTTGCTACAAAGCATGAGAAAGACCCAGTTAAGATGTGGGAGAATGTTTTATAGTCTGAGACCAAAATTGAACTTTTTGGCCAGACTTCAAAGAGGTATGTGTGGTGTAAAACTAACACTGCCCATGCCTAAAAAAAAAAAAACACCATACATATGGTGAAATAGGGTGGTGGTAGCATCATGCTGTGGGGGATGCTTTTCATGTGCTGGGACTTGGGACTCTTTACAGTGTTGAAGGGACAATGGATTGACACCAATAACGCACAATATTATTGCAGGAGAACTTGTTTCTGTCTGCTATGAACCTACAGCTCGGGAGAAGATTCATTTTTCAACATGACAATAACCTTAAGCATAAGGTCAAAGTGTCACTGGATTGGCTCAAAAACAAAAGTGAATGTTTTGATATGGCCAAGTCAAAGCCCTGATCTTAAGCCTATTAAGAATCTGTGGCAGTATTTAAAAACTGCTGTCCAGAGGTGCCATCCCACCAACGTAGAGGATCTCTGTAAATGGGGAAGAATCACTCCTGAACAATGTGCAAAACTGGTACATATGTACCCCAAAATAATTAAGACTGTTATTGCAGTAAAAGGATTCTCGATAAACTATTAATGTGTAGGGCTTGAATACTAATGCAAACACTAATTTTTGAGTTTTTCTTCTTTATTTGAATATCTACAGAAAATGGTTTAAGTTGACTTTGGAAATGTATTGTTACAGCATAGGAGTCTACATTAAAAATACTGAATCCATATTACTAACTGAGAATGGTAAACTGGATATGGACGCAGGTACATGGCATGCCCATGAATGCAGGAGACATAGTGCGCAGGCGGCAAAAGCTCAACTAATGGAAATACGAAAAATAAAGCAACGAGCACAGACAATACGGAACCCTAACCGTCCACACTACACAGCATAGTCAAACCCGACATGGTACGGAAGGTGCAGGCGCCTACAACCGGACCCCCGAGATGGTACAGAAGCCCCAGAGATATGGACTCCACAGCATATGTGAATTGTGGAACACGACATTCTTGCAAGACACGCCTTACTTACAAAAGATATCATATAAGAGTTCACCCATCAAAAAACACTCAGTCGTGTAGTACACACAGATCATGTGCTCTCAGCACGTATAAAGCGTATGAGGACAATACGGAGAGTAGAGACCCAAAGGCGTTGGAGAGAAAAAAAGGCAGATAAGAGATTATGAAAGCAGTGGAATTCGAAAGGCTCCAACAAACGATGGCGCGCGATACACATGCAGAGAAAGGTACAGAATATGAAAGCAGTAAAATCCAAAAGTATTGTAGCGTCCCAGCCAGGTTGAGGGCTGTTTGGTTTTAAGTGACTGTTAGGTTCGATGGAGGGAGGGAGGAGTACCGCACGGATGACTGATAGCGGGGTATTGATTGATGCGGTAAGGGGGGGCATTGGAGAGGGTGCTAGAAAGTTGTGTTTGGGGTTAGGAAGTCGGCGATTGTTCAAGTAAAACTTTTGTGACACTTTATCTTGTCATTCGCTACAGTGTCAAAGAAAAGATAGAAAAGATCGCATTACCGCAAACTAAAGGTAATTAATCATCAGAGCCAGGTGTAATTAAAAAAATAGCAGGACAAATCAGGGTCAGAAATAAAAGGCAAAGAGTAAACAACAAAGTCTTTTAGCATTTGCATCATTCAATGCACAAAACGTGGATTTACACAATAATGGACCATACGCTATGAGAATCTGTGGTCCCGGAACAGTTATTATAGTGACCTTCAAGGGGATTAAATACTTTTGCACACCACTGTATATGCAAAGCCTAAATCCATTAAGCATTCAACCAAGTATAGTTAGGTTCATAAATATTTGGACAGAGACAACTTTTTTCTAATTTTGGTTCTGTACATTTCCACAATGAATTTTAAATGAAACAACTCAGATGCAGTTGAAGTGCAGACTTTCAGCTTTAATTCGGTGGGGTGAACAAAACGATTGCATAAAAATGTGAGGCAACTAAAGCATTTTTTTAACACAATCATTTCAAAAGTAATTGGACAACTGACTCAAAGGCTATTTCATGGGCAGGTATAGGCAAGTTCATCGTTATGTCATTATCAATTAAGCAGATAAAAGGCCTGAAGTTGATTTGAGGTGTGGTGCTTGCATGTGGAAGATTTTGCTGTGAACAGACAACATGCGGTCAGAGGAGCTCTCCATGCAGGTGAAAGAAGCCATCCTTAAGCTGCAAAAACAGATAAAACCCATCCGAGAAATTGCTACAATATTACGAGTGGCAAAATCTACAGTTTGGTATATCCTGAGAAAGAAAGCAAGCACTGGTGAACTCAGCAACGCAAAAAGACCTGGACGTCCACGGAAGACAACAGTGGTGGATGATCGCAGAATCATTTCCATGGTGAAGAGAAACCCCTTCACAACAGCCAACCAAGTGAACAACACTCTCCAGGGGGTTGGCGTATCGATATCCAAGTCTACCATAAAGAGAAGACTGCATGAAAGTAAATACAGAGGGTGCACTGCAAGGTGCAAGCCACTCATAAGCCTCAAGAATAGAAAGGCTAGATTGGACATTGCTAAAGAACATCTAAAAAAGCCAGCACAGTTCTGGAAGAACATTCTTTGGAGAGATGAAACCAAGATCAACCTCTACCAGAATGATGGAAAGAAAAAAGTATGGAGAAGGCGTGGAACAGCTCATTATCCAAAGCATACCACATCATCTGTAAAACATGGTGGAGGCAGTGTGATGGCTTGGGCGTGCATGGCTGCCACTGGCACTGGGACACTAGTGTTTATTGATGATGTGACATAGGACAGAAGCAACTGAATGAATTCTGAGGTGTTCAGAGACATACTGTCTGCTCAAATCCAGCTAAATGCAGTCAAATTGATTGGGCGGCATTTCATGATACAGATGGACAATGACCCAAAACATACAGCCAAAGCAACCCAGGAGTTTATTAAAGCAAAGAAGTGGAAAATTCTTGAATGGCCAAGTCAGTCACCTGATCTTAACCCAATTGAGCATGCATTTCACTTGTTGAAGACTAAACATTGGACAGAAAGGCCCACAAACAAACAGCAACTGAAAGCCGCTGCAGTAAAGGCCTGGCAGAGCATTAAAAAGGATGAAACCAAGCATCTGGTGGTGATCCATGAGTTCAAGACTTCAGGCTGTCATTGCCAGCAAAGGGTTTTCAAACACGTATTAAAAGTGACCATTTTATTTCCAGTTATTTAATTTGTCCAATTACTTTTGAGCCCCTGAACTGAAGGGATTGTGTTTAAAAAAAAAAAAAAAAAAAAAAATGCTTTAGTTGCTTCACATTTTTATGCAATGGTTTTGTTCACCCCACTGAATTAAAGCTGAAAGTCTGCACTTCAACTGCATCTGAGTTGTTTCATTTAAAATTCATTGTGGTAATGTACAGAACCAAAATTAGAAAAAAGTTGTCTCTGTCCAAATATGTATGGACCTAACTGTATATCCAGTCATTTTATCACAAAAATGTGCCACACTTTTTAGCTCAGACTGTTAATTTGCATTCATCTTTTTACATGTATGTTTGATTTTACCTTTTAGTCACTGCAGAAGTTTAGATTTTGCAAAATTTGGAATAAGTTAAATACCATCCATCCATCCATTTTCCAACCCGCTGAATCCGAACACAGGGTCACGGGGGTCTGCTGGAGCCAATCCCAGCCAACACAGGGCACAAGGCAGGGACCAATCCCGGGCAGGGTGCCAACCCACCGCAGGACACACACAAACACACCCACACACCAAGCACACACTAGGGCCAATTTAGAATCGCCAATCCAAGTTAATTGGGGATTTTGTAGACATTAGAAAAAAAGGTAAGTGTATTGTGACAGCCTTTGTATTTTGTGAATCTGGAGGCCAAAACCTTATTTTTTTCAAATGAGTAAATAATTCTTCTACCTTGGTCTGAGAAGAAAGGCAAGTTACAATCCATAACTAGCTCCTCCTAAATGGAGCAAGTGATTTTAATGAGCAATGTTTGGTTCTTTTCTGTGTATATATGGCTATTTTTTCTTAATAAATTGTTGACATGAACAATGAGGAATATAGTCTGATTATTTAAGGAATTTGTTCCTTATTTCAACACTTTTGTGTCATTGGTTTTATATATTTGTCACATTTGTTTCCCTAGTTTAATAACAGGGCAAACATTACTTTCTTAACAGCTTATGCTACACCACACAAAACTATCTACTTGTTCTAATTACTTGTAAGAAATACAGTACGTCTCAGTGGTTTAAGAGTAAATGCAAAATATATATATTTACAGTTACTGTTTTAACACCACAGATTTCACTAGCACTTTTTCTGAGCTGTAAATACAATGTGCCTTTATTAGGGATAGATTACATTTGTAAATATAGTGTTATTACTTCCGAAGGGTACTTGTTCATTTCTACAGTTTAACCAAATGAATGGGTTACCCTTCAAGTAAGTGTTAGTAACTGCCTTTATATTTCATTCCTAAGACACATTTAAAAAATAACTTGTTTTGCCATAATCAGATATGCTTTATGCGAACTTTTAAAGAAAATTTATTCACAGTTTAGAGGTCAGAGCTGAAATTTAAAAATTAAGGATGTGAAAGCTATAACAAGAAAATAAAGTGCCAGTTTTGGATAATCACGACTTTAAAACGTTGCTTGGCACAAGTTGTATATTCACTCTCTCTCACTCCTTTGCATACATGAATTATCAGGCTTCAAGTATAAGTTGTTTAATTAGAGGACAAGGTTGAAAATAATTGTTGTTCCATGTTTGGCATTTTGCATGTTTAAAATGTAGTTAGTTGAATTGATTTTTAATAGCCATTCAAAGTTCACACAAACTGACATATGTAATGCATTCAGTTTGCTAATTTACCTTTCCTAGATGGCAAGTTCATCTAGTAAAGCAATTATTAATTATCTGTTATTAACTAATACGGACATATGTACAATTGCAAGGCTTACATTTTTGATGTTTATGTATATTTGCACAGATTTTTAAATTTTCAAATAAAGCCATGCTTTTCAATTTGTAACTCAACTGTTTATAATACAAATGATTTAAAATTAAGTGTATTCCCAGTAAGGGTGGCGCAGTAGTGTAGCGAAGCTGCTTTGCATTAAGGAAGACCATGGTTTCCTCCCAAAGTCCAAAAACATGCAGGTTAGGAGAATTGGTGATCCTGAATTAGCCCTAGTGTGTGTGTGTGTTCATCTTGTGATGGACTGGCTCCCTGTCCAGGGTTTGTTCCTGCATCGCGCCCTGTGCTAGATGGGATAGCTCCAGCAGAACCCCTCGACTCTGTTCAGGACTAAGTGGACTAGAAAATGACTGACTGTTTTCCCAGTAGCAGGAAAATATGTACACAACAATATATAGATATATTTACCAACTTAATTTTTTTTTTTTTCATGTAGTATTCACTGTTCATAGAAGTTCCTCAAAGTTCCTTTCCCTCTTTTTGTGCATTTTTTGTCTCATGCTTCCAGTTTGCATCCTCAAAATGAACAAAAACATTGATTTATCTTTTGGGATGTGTTGCATTGTCTGTAATATTATTTTTTTATTTTTAGTAGCTTACAAACCTAGTCATTTGTTTTGACTGTTGAGACTTTAGGTTTCTACCTTAACACTAATAAAATATAGGAATTTAGGAATCAATAAAATTTATAATATGGTGATCAAGGAAAGATGGAAGGCTTTTTGTACTTCATGCTTTGTTGTTTAAGGTTAGGTATATTGTTTCCATTTTTTTTTCTTTTTTCAAAAAACAGCCACTTTGGAGTTATGCTTATTGTAATGTTTGGATTTTTACAGTGTAGTTCTACTACATTTATTTTGGAGTCGGCTTTTATCCTGTTTGAACTTGAAAAGGCGTTTTGATTTAATTATGCATGTGTCTACAGCATTTCAGTTTGTTGTCATAATTAAAACTAGATTCTAACATGAATGATCCAAATACAGTAAGTCCCACTATTAATGAAATGTGCGTCATAAATGAAAAATTCCAAATTCTTGGACTTGAAAGATAGCTTTGACTTTAAAAATACTAAAACTTTTTTCTTCACGTACATGATATATATATGTTTTCCTGCAAAATTGTGTTCTGAAATTATGTGTTAGCTATAAATTTTAAAAAACATCTTGCCCGCACTGGCTTTTTGGCATGGGGGCGCAAAGAAGCACTGGAAAATAAACGCCTAAAAACTGAATATCCTCTTTGAGTTTCAATAAAAGAAGTGTTCCATGTTTCTGATGCATGTTTTTGATAGCAAAAAGAATCTGGAAATATGTTTTTCATATTCCTGACACTTTTTCTCAAGGTAAGGGTACATTTTCTTGTCGCTTGTGTGAGTTTTCTCATAAATATGGTAATAAATTGAAACAAAGCCAACTATATGGAATGAACAATTTACTGTGATTTTGTGCTCTGAGGGGAAACCACGCCACAGTTGGGTGAAAGGTTATTGTGGAAGAAGGTAGCGTGCATAGCTGATTTTCCTTTAAAATGGTGAAATCTCAATGATGTTTTTTTCCCTACATCAGTGATATATAAGCTATTGTACAATGTGTGTGTAATTAGAAGATGTGGTTCAAGCCAACAACAAAAATTGACAAATGCGGCAAGATTTTAGGCTGAAATTTTTCATTGATGCTTCATGCCCCATTGCTTCCATTGTAAAGTGCCAGTGAGGGCAAGATGTTTTTTAATGCCCACCTTCAGAACACCATTTTGCTTGGCAAAGGCATATATGCTATGTTTGTGAAAAAGTAAATAATTTGAAAAATACTGAACTTATACTGTAATCAGTAATTGCATTTAGTTAAATTTCAACCACATCTGAAGTTCTACCAGTATGGTTTTCTTCTAACCCTTCATGCACCCCATGGAAAAAGTATACTGTGAACTGCTGTGGGTTAGTGACTTATAAATGGTTTTCCATTGCAATAATTGTCTTAACATTTACAGTCACACAAAATGAAAATAATGGTTATGGAGGGCTAGACTCTATCTAAGTAGCATAAGGCAGAAAACTGCCCTGGATAGGGCATCAGTCCACTGCAGGACCAGGGCTCTGGCTAGGCCATTCCATTTTAAAGGAACACTTTGGAAACACATCAGATCTCAGTGGGGAAAAAAAAATCATGCTGGATATCCATACTGATATGGACAGGGTAATGTGTTAGGAACAAAAAGATGCCACATCATTTGATGGAAATGAAAATGATCAACCTACAGAGGGCTGAATTCAGAGAGACCCTGAAAATCAAAGTGCGGCAGGCTAGTCCATTTTGCCAAAATTTCATTGCAGCAACTCAAAATCTTACTCCATAGTTTGTATGGCCCACACATGCTTGTGTGCATGCCTGACAACATCGGGGCATGCTCCTAATGAGATGACAGATGGTGTCCTGGGGGATCTCCTCCCAGATCTGGACCAGGGCATCACTGAGCTCCTGGACAGTCTGAGGTGGAACCTGATGGCGACAGATGGACCAAAACATAATGTCCCAGAGGTGTGCTATTGGATTTAGGTCAGGCGAGTCAATGGTATCAGTTTCTTCATCCTCCAGCTACTGCCTGCATATTCTCGCCACTTGAGGCTGGGCATTGTCGTACACCAAGAGGAACCCAGGACCCACTGCACCAGCACATGGTCTAACAATGGTCCAAGGATTTCATCCCGATTACCTAATGGCAGTCAAGGTGCCATTGTCTAGCCTGTAGAGGTCTGTGCGTCCTTCCATGGATATGCATCCCCAGACCATCACTGAACCACCACCAGTCATGCTGAATGATTTTACAGGCAGCATGACATTCTCCACGGCTTCTCTAGACCCTTTCACGTCTGTCACATGTGCTCAGGGTCAACCTGCTCTCATCTGTGAAAAGCACAGGCTGCCAGTGGTGGACCTGCCAATTCTGGTATTCTTTGGCAAATGCCAGTCGAGCTCCACAGTGCCAGGCAGTGAGCACAGGGTCCACTAGAGGATGTCGGACCCTCATGCCACCCTCATGAAGTCTCTTTCTGATTGTTTGGTCAGAGATATTCACACCAGTGGCCTGCTAGAGGTCATTTTGTAGGACTCTGGCAGTGCTCATCCTGTTCCTCCTTGCCCAAAGGAGTACATACTGGTCCTGCTGATGGGTTAAGGACCTTCTACGGCCCTGTTCAGCTCTCTTAGAGTAACTGCCTGTCTCCTGGAATCACCTCCATGCCCTTGAGACTGTACTGGGAGACGCAGCAAACCTTCTGGCAATGGCAGGTTTTGATGTGCCATCCAGGAGAACTTGGACTACCTGTGCAACCTCTGTAGGGTCCAGGTATCACCTCATGTTACCAGTAGTGACACTGACTGTAGCCAAATGCAAAACTAGTGAAAAGATGAGGAGGGAAAAATGTCAGTGACCCCCACCTGTTAAACTACTCCTGTTTTGGGGGTCGTCTCATTGTTGCTCCTCTAGTGCACCTGTTGTTAATTTCATTAACACCAAAGCAGCTGAAAATGATTTACAACTCCCTCTGCTACTTAACTGATCAGATCAATATCCCAGACGATTCATTGACTTGATTCTATATTCTGATTAAAAAGCGTTCCTTTAATTTTTTTGAGCAGTATGTATGTATGTATGTATGCATTTATGTAGGTGTATTAGGGGTGGGCGATCTTTCCAAAAAATCCTATCGCGATTCTTTTAACACAAAATCACGATCCACTTTCTGAATTGCAATCTATCTTTTCAATGTGGCATTCAGTTAAGAAAATATCCGGACTCAAGACCTAAGTTAAAGTTTATTTTAAATATCAAACAAAGTTGAATTCAATTGTGAATAAATTACATATGAAAAAAATTATAGAAATAATAAAATGTAAAAAAGGGCAATTTTGAAATTCTGACACTTTCAAATATGAACGTTCTTTAAAAAATTGTAATCAGCAGCTAACAGTAACATAAATATAACCAATATAAACAATTGTACTTTTAAAATTCTGACAGTTTCACACAACATTAATAAATGTTTTACAGTTTTCAGTTTCAGCAACATAACCATAAAACAGATTTTTTATAAAATGTATTTAAATGTAAACATTATAAGTGCAAGAATACTGTTTCACAGTCATTTTAGGTAATAAAATTAACATAACAAACCAAAACAGAATAAAAGCTAAAATTAGAGGTAGAAAGGTAGATGAGGTAGAAACAGGTACAAACAACTTCACTGTGCTATTATATTAGCTAACTAAACTCCAGGCACTTTGGTTGCATATTTTAAACATGAAAGATTAGGTTGACATTCTGTTCACGTTAGATGTAATGATTTTCTGCTTACACAATCACAGGTTTTTGGGAAGGAAAATCAATTGATTCACTTTATGGGGTTTGAGAGCAGCCCTTTGACTTGTGACAATATCGCCATCTGTGCTAAACACTCTTTCTGATGGTGCACAGGCTGCTGGAATACAAAGATACTTTTTTGCCATGCATCCAACCCATGGAAAGTTTCCCTGGTGCACTCTCCACCATTCCAAGGGATCAAACTCACTGTCAGCCTCAGGTATTGAGAGGTAATTTTTTTTTCGTCTGGTTCTTCATTTTCTGCTCTTAGTGCAGCAACCGGCACCATTGGATGGGATATTGCTATGGATGCCGACAGAAACCGCTCGAAATTTAATCCTTTCTTTTTTTCCTTCATCTATGTAGTGCAGTTTACACTTTGGGTCAAGAAGAGACGCTAGGCCTAGGATATCATCTGTTGTTGGTTCGCCATATTTTTCACTGAGATACTGTGTGATGGTTTCCTTTATCATCTTTAAGTCTGTATTCTTAGCATTCACACTCAAGATATTCATTTTCAGAAGATGCAAGACAGGCTTTAAGTAAAAGGCACTAACACATCTGTGAAATCTCTGAGTTGACTCGGCCTGCTTCATCAACTCCAAAATGTCAGTATGTTTCCAATTTGGCACTACGTGCCTTGCTTTTCTGTCTGCTTTTAAAACCTGTGTAATGGCTGCTTTCTGTTCAAGGATTCTTTCAGTCATTTTGAGTCTGGATCCTATCATGTCAGACTCTGTTGTTAGCTTCTGCTGAAGCAAATTCAACTCCACTCGTGTCTTTGTTGGCACTCTCTGCTTTTTCCAGCTAAAGGAGAAAGCACTAACTACTTGTTTGCACAGTGACGTTGCACACTGTACTTTTTTCTATGAAAGGGGGAAAACATGCACAGAGAGTTTAAGTTTAGACTAACTGAATTTATGAAAAAAATTAACAGACCTGTTGTACGTTTTGAGGAATTTAATCAATAAAAAAAATCAATAAAATCAAGAAAAAAGATCTAGCTATATACTGTAGATATAACTAATTTAGCAGCATTTCATATAGCCTATTCCGTGTTACTCACCTATGGCTCGATGCAGTCCATGCCCAAAGCATGGCAAGCAATTCCAATTGTTGAGCCTCAAGGCTTTCACCATATTTGTGCTGCTGTCTGTGGTCATTTAGGCCATTCTGTTTTCACTTAGACTTCAAGACTCTAGTGCTTCCTTCAGGTCTTGAGCAATTAGCTCCCCATTGTGGTCTTCGGGGGAGTAATTAATTTGAAAACTTGCACTTGTTAGCTTACAGTCGTCAATAAAAAGTATGGTCAGACTCTGGTATGGCTCGGATGTTCGTCTGGACCATAAGTCACTTGTTGTTGCTTCACAACCCTCTGTTGGCAATCGCTTTAAATATTCGGAATGGCTGTATCTGAAAAATATTTGTGACTTGGAAGATCATATTGTGTGTCTAAAGTGTGCATTAGTTTCTTAAAACCCATGTTGTGTACAGCTTTGAATGGTACCATATACTTAGGTAGGCAGAATGTGACCGCCTAAGTCACCTCTTTCCATCATTTGCTGCTTTTATCATATTTTTTCAATTGCTGTAATACTTTGGTCAACGACAACCGTTTATGCTTCGCAACCCCGCGAGATACACAATGGGAAATCATTCTGTTGGTTTGTGGACTTGGCACATGGATCCATTAGTATCGAGTACTAGCCATATTAGTGAAAAAGGACAGTGAGGAGGGCCCTGCCCAGCTCCCCACTCCTTACGTCCTGCTGCCCCCTCCCCTCGGCCTGCAGCCTCTGTCTCGGATTAGTTCGAATATATTGCTCCTGCAAGAGAACTATGATTCTTAGCATGATGAAAGAAGTCGCAAATTCAACCATAATGTTCAAGCAAATTTAGATCAGGTTTTTTTCTATAATGTGTTAAGTAGTTCTCTCATTTGCTAGCTAAGCGGAGCGGATGGCACATGAGTGAGGAGGGCCTCATCCCCCTCCCCTCGGATTCACACAAATAGATCAGTACCGCAAGCAAACTATGATACATAGCACAATGAGAGAAGTCACAAAATCAACCGTAATATTCTAGCAAATTATATTAAAAAAAAAAAAAAAAACCCTATCTAAATCTGTTAAGTAGTTCTCTCTTGAAAAGCAGACAGACATACATACAGACATTGGATTTTACAGTATATATATTGAGATTAGAAGAATATAAAAGATCACAAACTGTATGATTCACTAGAAAATTAGATTGTGGACGACTTTAAGATCAATCACAATCTAAAATCGTCAGATCGCGCACCCCTAATGCGTATATATGTAATATGTATGTATGTATGTATGTATGTATGTATATATGTATTGCCCCATACATACATACATACATATTACATATATACGCATTAGGGGTGCGCAATCTGATGATTTTAGATTGTTGACGACTTTAAGATCAATCACAATCTAATTTTCCAGTGAATGTGTGTGTGTGTGTGTGTATGTATGTATGTATATATATATATATATATATATATATATATAATATGTATATGTATATATATATATATATATAATATGTATATATAATATGTATATATATATATATATAATATGTATATATAATATGTATATATATGTATATATAATATGTATATATATGTATATATAATATGTATATATATGTATATAAATATGTATATATATATATATATATGTATATATATAATATGTATATATATAATATGTATATATATAATATGTATATATGTATATATATATATATATATATATATATATATATATATATATATATGTATATATGTATATATATATATATATATATATATATATATATGTATATATATATATATATATATATATATATGTATATATATATATATATATATATGTATATATATATATATGTGTGTATATACGGCCTAGGGGAATTTAACATGTTAATTATTGTGATTAATGTGTCCTGTTCGCTTGTGTCTGCTTATATCCATTTAGTGATATGTTTTATAGGTAGTAAAAATTTCCACAGTGTTGCAGACTCAAATCAAATGTGTGTTTTTATTATGTAGTTGTAATAATAATTGCAGCTTACTACTCAAAATTGGGAGAACCTGAGCTTGAATCCACATCCTCTTCTTTACGAAGCAGCAGTTCTTACCTCTGAATCAGCCAAGTAGACATTTTGACTTGGGTTTTTACTCATTGACAGCAACATGTAATTTTAATGATTTCCTTTTCTTTTGTTATATTCTTGAATAAAAGTGCACTTGTTTTGTTACACTTTTTGTGAAAATTTTTAATTGATCTTTGGACTTCAGTCTTCACACATTATACACTTCATCTCAGCATTTTGTCATTTTTATAACATGAAAAAAGTTTTTTTTTTAGTAATATGTTCAACATTTCTTACCTCGCATTTCCTGTCATCCTACATTTACCCAGATCTTTGTAGACACGAACCACACATGAAATGTATGCATTCCAAATAAAGATATTATTTACCATATACAATTCCAGACACCGAATTCCCAGATAAAGTAACTTCAGCGTCTGACTTGACTTAAGCTGCTTCAGTGGATGAGTGAGAAGGCTGCCTGCTGCTAGTGCTGCTTGATACATTTGCAAAACAAAGATGCTGATGAAGAGATGCAAGGCAATTTAAGGTGGTATTACGACTTTTTCGTAGGCTTCAGGGATTCTAGTGTTAATGCGTTAAATATATTGTCACCTCTGGCAGTGCTTTGGTCAGGGCACCATTTTCATTAAACAATAATACAAAAAAGTTAAGTGTGTACCTAAAGAAGATTGGATGTCTTATTACGTAAGTGCTAAATAAGTTATCTTTGAGTGGCACTAAAACCAAAATAAGTCTCTAGTACAGGCATCAGTAAATGGCGGATCCAGACCGAGTGGCAGCACTATCTGGACCATGACATTTCATGAATGAGAATGATTAATAACATTCATGTAGCAAATTTTTTTTTCCTCATTGATGTGTGTGTCTATTTCTATCACTCAATGAAGAGCGAATCAATATGATTATTACAGTGCATGGGAAGAATGTGCCAATACCGCAGAAGGAAAGTTATTTGTATTCCATGCAAATACAAGGCCAACTAAATTCAAAGGCTCCACATGTTTAAAGACCTTTACTGAAAATTTAAAATACAGTGCTGACTACCCTAATTTAATGACAAAATTCTATGAAAAAAAAATTTAATGATTATCCCTACCCATTGTTACAGTCTGTGGTATCTTTTCTTATTTATGCAAAGAACACAGCATAACCATCCAAGTAATGCACAGTGGTCAGTTTTTAATTGAGATAGCAGTTTCAGAGAACTTTTTTAGCATGCCAGGAGCAAAGGTCTAGGTAGAGCAGTATGTTACTTTTATCTGTGCTAGCACACTTTTTGTAACCCAAAAAATCCCAAGGCACACCAGGAATCTACCAACCAAAAAAACATTAAATCTCAAACATCAACTGTCCTAAGGGTACGGGACGGGGCAGCAAAAAGAGAAGGTGAGAAGATTGCCTTTTGCACACAGTACTAAGTGAGCATTTTGGATGCATTTTCCAGCTGCTTGTCCATTTCCCCACTCATACACGTGGTCCTCTCTATGCTTCACTCTACTGACCAAGGGTCACACACAACTCGTTTGCCCAATGGCCCTCAGCTCTGTGAGAGTCACTGGCAAACATGCACTTGGGCAAATGGACCCCTGATACATCTCCTGGCTGCTAAATTTCTGTCTAATAGCTATGTCTAGAAAATAGTGATCGCAGATCTACTTTTCTGTTGGCTTCGCAAGGTAGTCCTGTCCTCCTAAGGCAGGTTTTGACCACCTGAGGAGAGTGTCTCTTTCAAGTCAGGACCAAGGGGCACTACACTATTATTTCCAGTTGAAAAACACTTCTGTGGAATATAATTATCAAGTAGTATTTGCAGACTTTTAAAACAAGTTCTAATGTATGCCCATTTAAAAGATGCATATTCTTTCAATTAAATCAGTCTTGTGGTTACCCCGTAGAATTTTATAAGAAATTCTCCACTCAGCTAGTTCCCCTCTTATTGGCAACATTTACAGAAGCTAGAGACAACCAAATACTACCTCAAACATTTCAACATGCATTAATCACCGTCTTTCCTAAACAAAATAAGGACTTATTACAATGTGCATCATACAGACCAATTTCACTCCTGAATAATAATGATAACATACTCTCAAAAATTCTAGCTAGAAGGATGGAGAAAGTGCTGCCCTCGGTAATATCACAGGATCAAACTGGATTTATTAAAGGCCGACATCTATCTTCCAATCTCCGACGCTTGTTTAATGTTATATATTCACCAGCAAAATCAAACACCCCAGAGATATTACTATCATTAGACGCAGAAAAAGCATTTGATATGATTGAATGGAACTACCTTTTCACTGCATTGGAGAAATTTGGGTTTGGCCCGAATATTTGTGCATGGATCAAACTACTGTATACCAATCCAGAAGCTTCAGTTTGTATTAATAACATTTGCTCAGACTACTTTAAACTAGAACGTGGCGCCAGACAAGGATGTCCCTTGTCACCACTGCTGTTTGCAATCGCCATTGAACCACTGCCGGTTCACTGCCGAAATTCTTATCAGATAAAGGGGATTGTCAGAGAAGGACTGGAACAGAAAATTTCTCTATATGCAGATGATATGGTTTTATATATATCAGACCCAGAAAACACTGTCCCTGCAGTTCTAACAGCACTAACAGAATTTCAAAAGATTTCTGGTCTTAGAATTAATCTGAATAAAAGTATACTCTTTCCAGTGAATTCACAAGCATATAATATCAGATTGGACACCCTACCTTTTACCATAGCAGATCAGTTTAAATGCCTAGAGGTAATTATCACAAGTAAATATTAAGCTCTTTATTAACAAAATTTTGCCGTCTGTATAGAAAAAATTAAGCAAGACCTGGATAGATGGTCAACCCTTCATCTCACTCTAGCCAGAAGAATTAACACTGTTAAGATGAATATCCTTCCTAAACTTCTTTTTTTATTTCAAAACATTCCAATATATATCAAATAAATCGTTTTTTAAAGAGTTAGATTCAACAATAACCTCATTCATTTGGAACTCAAAACACCCACGTATCCGAAGAGCAACCCTACAAAGACCTCAGGCAGAAGGTGGCATGGCTTTACCTAATTTTCAGTTTTATTACTGGGCAGCAAACATACAAGCCATAAAAACCTGGACACAAATAAATGAACATGCACAGGCTTGGTCCGCAATTGAAATAAATTCCTGTAGTACTTCTTTATACTCCCTGCTCTGCTCTCCAATAAATGCAAGTTATCGCAAATATACTAATAACCCAATTGTGCTTTACTCACTCAGAATATGGAACCAAATTAAAAAGCATTTTAAGATTGAAAATCTTTTATCGGTGGCACCTCTGCAAGAAAACCACCTCTTTCAACCCTCGCAAACATATCCAGTTTTTAATACCTGGAAAAGTTTTGGGATTAAAATGCTCAGAGATCTTTATATAGACAACATATTTGCTTCTTTTGAACAATTACGTTCAAAATTCAACCTCCCAGCTACACATTTCTTTCACTATCTTCAAATTAGAAATTTTGTTAAACAGAAATTGCCCGATTTTCCCCACCTTCCACCCTCTACAATGCTGGAAAAAATACTGCTCAATGCCGAGGAATTAAACACCATTTCCACATTATATAAAATCCTATTAGAGTCCCTACCTTTCAAAGATCCAAGAGGACATTGGGAAGAAGATCTCTTAATCAATATATCAGAAAAGGAGTGGAAGGTAGCAAAGCAGAGAATTCCCTCGAGCTCCATATGCGCAAAGCACAGAATTATTCAACTAAAAGTTATGTATCGAGCTCATCTCTCTAGCTTAAAACTGTCCAAAATGTTTCCAGGGCAAGATCCAACCTGAGAACGCTGCAACCAAGCTCCTGCCTCACTGGGTCACATGTTCTGGGTCTGCTCCAAATTAACATCATTTTGGACAAAAATTTTTAAGTGCCTTTCAGACAGCCTTGGGGGTCACAATCCATCCTAACCCATTAACAGCTATGTTTGGTGTTCTTCCAGACGGACTTGAAGTGGAAAAGGACAAGCAAACGGTGATTGCATTCACTACACTTTTGGCACGCAGACTCATTCTGTTAAATTGGAAGAATCCTAACTCTCCTCTGATAAGTCAGTGGGAAACCGATGTTTTATATTATTTGAAATTGGAAAAAATCAAATTCTCAGTTAGAGGATCTGTACAGAATTTTTTCAAAACCTGGCAGGATCTGATCAATATTATTTTAGAATAAGAGAAATAACCATTACCGCATTTAACTCCCTTCTCTATCTCTTATTTACATATATATTTATTTCTCCCTTTCCTTTGCTTAATGTTGTCTTATTAAAAAGCCCTAAGCAATTCTCCTTTAGCTAAGCTCTCCTTCTCAGGGGTGGAGTTTGATTTGTTTTTAATTTGTTTGGTTATAAATTGATCTGTTTGTATGGAGTGATTACAATAAAAATTAATAAAATATAATAAAAAAAAAAAAAAAATCAGTCTTTCAGTGCATTTAAAGTCAACTTTTGTTTCGATCGTGTTTTACTTCTGAAATGTCTGTCTGTGCCAATATGAGAATTAATGCATTAGGCTCGTTTTCTTATTACCTTCTTTTCAACTAGCTTTTTAAGAAGGCATTCATGTTCAGGTTGTAATTTGCTCAAATAGTACTTTGTTAAAAGTTCAGGTTTAAGGTCATTGTTTAATATTTATATTTATATATACATATATTGTGGAACGAGCCCATGACACAGACAGACGGACATCATGTTAAAGTCACCACACACATGTTTATTTACACAGTACTATTTACAATTATTTAAATATGCACAAACCCAGTGCCGCAGCACCAATCACACCAGTCCAGGCCAAAACCACAGTATGCCTTTTCTCCTTCAGACCGCCTCCTCTTCCACTCAACTCTAGCCATTCCATGAAGGGAAGGCGGCCCCTTTGATATGTACCTGAATGTGCTCCAGGAGCTGCCTGGCAATCTTCCACCTGCACTTCCCAGTGTGGCCGAAGTGCCGGCTGTGTACCCGGAAGCACTCCGGGTGTCCCCACTTCTCTTCCCCCCCAGCACTTCCGGGTGTGGCGGAAGTGCTGAGGACCAGGGCTCTCCAGGCATGGGGGTGCTCCCTGGTGGTGACCACGGGCCCCTACAGGATTGAGCTTCCCAGCTCCGTACCCGTGGCTCCCAAAGGAACCAGGGCGGTCGCCCCCTCGTGGTCTGGAGGAGGCACACGCCCTCCTCCAGTGTTCCTGGGTGTCCCAGCTGGGTACCACCGTAGCCGGGTGCCACTATATATATATATATATATATATATATATATATATATATATATATATATGCACACATACACACAGTGGGGCAAAAAAGTATTTAGTCCGCCACCAATTGTGCAAGTTCTGCCACTTAAAAAGATGAGAGGCCTGTAATTTTCATCATAGGTATACCTCAACTATGGAGACAAAATGAGAAAAAAAAATCCAGAAAATCACATTGTCTGATTTTAAAGAATTTATTTGCAAATTATGGTGGAAAATAAGTATTTGGTCACCTACAAACAAGCAGGATTTCTGGCTCTCACAGACCTGTAACTTCTTCTGTAAGAGGCTCCTCTGTCCTCCACTCGTTACCTGTATTAATGGCACCTGTTTGAACTTATCAATATAAAAGACACCTGTCCATAACCTCAAACAGTCACACTCCAAACTCCACTATGGCCAAGACCAAAGAGCTGTCAAAGGACACCAGAAACAAACTTGTAGACCTGCAGCAGGCTGGGAAGACTGAATCTGCAATAGATAAGCAGCTTGGTGTGAAGAAATCAACTGTGGGAGCAATTATTAGAAAATGGAAGACATACAAGACCACTGATAATCTCCCTCGATCTGGGGCTCCACGCAAGATCTCACCCCGTGGGGTCAAAAAGATCACAAGAACGGTGAGCAAAAATCCCAGAACCACACGGGGGGACCTAGTGAATGACCTGCAGAGAGCTGGGACCAAAGTAACAAAGGCTACCATCAGTAACACACTACGCCACCAGGGACTCAAATCCTGCAGTGCCAGACGTGTCCCCCTGCTTAAGCCAGAACATGTGCAGGCCCATCTGAAGTTTGCTAGAGAGCATTAGGATGATCCAGAAGAGGATTGGGAGAATGTCATATGGTCAGATGAAACCAAAATAGAACTTTTTGGTAAAAACTCTACTTGTCGTGTTTGGAGGAGAAAGAATACTGAGTTGCATCCAGAGAACACCATACCTACTGTAAAGCATGGGGGTGGAAACGTCATGCTTTGGGCCTGTTTTTCTGCAAAGGGACCAAGACAACTGATCTGTGTAAAGGAAAGAATGAATGGGGCCATGTATCGTCAGATTTTGAGTGAAAACCTCCTTCCATCAGCAAGGGCATTGAAGATGAAACATGGCTGGGTCTTTCAGCATGACAATGATCCCAAACACACCGCCCGGGTAACGAAGGAGTGGCTTCGTAAGAAGCATTTCAAGGTCCTGGAGTGGCCTAGCCAGTCTCCAGATCTCAACCCCATAGAAAATCTTTGGAGGGAGTTGAAAGTCCGTGTTGCCCAGCGACAGCCCCAAAACATCACTGCTCTAGAGGAGATCTGCATGGAGGAATGGGCCAAAATACCAGCAACAGTGTGTGAAAACCTTGTGAGGACTTACAGAAAAGGTTTGACCTCTGTCATTGCCAACAAAGGGTATATAACAAAGTATTGAGATGAACTTTTGTTATTGACCAAATACTTTTTTTCCACCATAATTTGCAAATAAATTCTTCAAAAATCAGACAATGTGATTTTCTGGATTTTTTTTTCTCATTTTGTCTCTCATAGTTGAGGTATACCTATGATGAAAATTACAGGCCTCTCTCATCTTTTTAAGTGGGAGAACTTGCACAATTGGTGGCTGACTAAATACTTTTTTGCCCCACTGTATATGTATGTGTGTGTGTGTGTGTGTGTGTGTATATATAATATATATATATATATATACCCACAGTAGTACCTCGGTATACATCCTTAATCCATTCCAGATCCTTTGACTTATACCAAACAGGATGTATACCAAACAAATTTTTCCCATAAGAAATAAAGGGAAAATGATTAATCCTTTCCCATGAAAAAAATCCTATTGTTATTGGCATATTATACATTGATGAGGACGTATAAAATAATTTAAACACTGCTTAATACTAAAATACATAAATACAAAAGCAATTAGACGAAAGAAATTAAAATTTAACCTCACTTTACTTTTTAATAACGTCTTTGTTTTTCACAATCGTAGATACCGTCGTTCTCAGCAATCTGGTATGCAGCAGCCATGTCTCGGATATGCGTGCCATACTTTTCAACAATCAATTAAAATTTACGTGAAAAAACACAAAATCACGTGAAAATTCACAGTTATAGCACGGGTTGTTCACTGAATGCTAGCAACTGGCGTACTGACGCTCGTGGGCAGCGTAGGGTAGTGCGCGGTGTGATGATTCAGGTCCGCTCCACGCTCCCATACGTCCTTACGGGGAGCCCTGAACCCGACAGCGTCGGTAATGTCACCGAGATGAGCTGACAAATGAGGACAATTCTCAATTGAAGCCAGGGGATAGTGCAAGAATGCCAAGTACTTTTATTTAAAACAAAAATCAGTGTCCAAATAAAAAGTGCAGTGCATCTGGTTTCATTAAATAATTATTTGATAAATATCCATAAAAACAAGTGTTCTGTGGGAATAAAAGCAACAATAAATAAATCTGATAAAATCCGAGGTTAAAAATGCAGTCTCACTCTTCCTGATCACAGCCCACCTGTGCAGGTGCGACTCACTTCAACTACCTCATTAACTTCCCCGCGGTAGTGCAGTCATGCCCACGGAGAAAGACACGGCTATACGGGTTAAATCCTGGACCTTTTTTTGAAGCCGCAGACCCGCTATACCACACGCGGTGTTCTAGCATGCGAGTCGTATACCAAGCAAAATTTTTTGCCGCCAAACAGGACGTATACCAAGTTGTACCAAAGCAGACGTATACCGAGGTAGCACTGTGTGTGTGTGTGTGTGTATATATATATATGTATATGTATATGTGTATATATATATGTGTGTATATATACAGTGGTGTGAAAAACTATTTGCCTCCTTCCTGATTTCTTATTCTTTTGCATGTTTGTCACACAAAATGTTTCTGATCATCAAACACATTTAACCATTAGTCAAATATAACACAAGTAAACACAAAATGCAGTTTGTAAATGGTGGTTTTTATTATTTAGGGAGAAAAAAAAATCCAAACCTACATGGCCCTGTGTGAAAAAGTAATTGCCCCCTGAACCTAATAACTGGTTGGGCCACCCTTAGCAGCAATAACTGCAATCAACGGTTTGCGATAACTTGCAATGAGTCTTTTACAGCGCTCTGGAGGAATTTTGGCCCACTCATCTTTGCAAAATTGTTGTAATTCAGCTTTATTTGAGGGTTTTCTAGCATGAACCGCCTTTTTAAGGTCATGCCATAGCATCTCAATTGGATTCAGGTCAGGACTTTGTGACTAGGCCACTCCAAAGTCTTCAGTTTGTTTTTCTTCAGCCATTCAGAGGTGGATTTGCTGCTGTGTTTTGGGTCATTGTCCTGTTGCAGCACCCAAGATCGCTTCAGCTTGAGTTGACGAACAGATGGCCGGACATTCTCCTTCAGGATTTTTTGGTAGACAGTAGAATTCATGGTTCCATCTATCACAGCAAGCCTTCCAGGTCCTGAAGCAGCAAAACAACCCCAGACCATCACACTACCACCACCATATTTTACTGTTGGTATGATGTTCTTTTTCTGAAATGCTGTGTTCCTTTTACGCCAGATGTAACGGGACATTTGCCTTCCAAAAAGTTCAACTTTTGTCTCATCAGTCCACAAGGTATTTTCCCAAAAGTTTTGGCAATCATTGAGATGTTTCTTAGCAAAATTGAGACGAGCCCTAATGTTCTTTTTGCTTAACAGTGGTTTGCGTCTTGGAAATCTGCCATGCAGGCCGTTTTTGCCCAGTCTCTTTCTTATGGTGGAGTCGTGAACACTGACCTTAATTGAGGCAAGTGAGGCCTGCAGTTCTTTAGACGTTGTCCTGGGGTCTTTTGTGACCTCTCGGATGAGTCGTCTCTGCGCTCTTGGGCTAATTTTGGTCGGCCGGCCACTCCTGGGAAGGTTCACCACTGTTCCATGTTTTTGCCATTTGTGGATAATGGCTCTCACTGTGGTTCGCTGGAGTCCCAAAGCTTTAGAAATGGCTTTATAACCTTTACCAGACTGATAGATCTCAATTACTTCTGTTCTCATTTGTTCCTGAATTTCTTTGGATCTTGGCATGATGTCTAGCTTTTGAGGTGCTTTTGGTCTACTTCTCTGTGTCAGGCAGCTCCTATTTAAGTGATTTCTTGATTGAAACAGGTGTGGCAGTAATCAGGCCTGGGGGTGGCTACGGAAATTGAACTCAGGTGTGATACACCACAGTTAGGTTATTTTTTTAACAAGGGGGCAATTACTTTTTCACACAGGGCCATGTAGGTTTGGATTTTTTTTCTCCCTAAATAATAAAAACCATCATTTAAAAACTGCATTTTGTGTTTACTTGTGTTATATTTGACTAATGGTTAAATGTGTTTGATGATCAGAAACATTTTGTGTGACAAACATGCAAAAGAATAAGAAATCAGGAAGGGGGCAAATAGTTTTTCACACCACTGTATATATATATATATATATATATATGTATATATCTATATATATATATATATATATCTATATATATATATATATATGTGTATATATATATATATATATATCCCCTTTAATAAAATCCCTGTGTGTGTCTTCTGGTGAAGTGCGCATGCGCGGGGCACGGAGCGATGCGCGATATTACTGTCAGAGAAAGTTACAGACGTTTTACGAAAATACAAACCAGTATTACTGCGAGAGGAAATTAAAGGTACACAATACAGTGGCGCATATTACAGCCACATACAAGGCAGTATTACTGTCAGAGAAAATTAAAGACATATTACCGAAGAGCACGCCTGTATTACCGCCAGAAAAAATTAAAGGTATATTACGGACGTACAAGACAGTATTACTGTCACAGAAAATTATAGACACACAGTACACGGCGGCAGCCCACGAAGAACGGTCAGCTCAGCAAGTAAACATCAACAAAAGAGAGGCTGAAAGACAAAGAAAAATACGACCAACATAAAGAATGAGGTCAGGGTCCCTTGCCATTTAATATAGACTGTTCCTACTAATGTTTATGCACTACTGTTCTGGCGCCCGTTATTGTAACGGGCTTAATGACTATCCATCCATCCATCCATTGTCCAACCCGCTGAATCTGAACACAGGGTCACGGGGGTCTGCTGGAGCCAATCCCAGCCAACACAGGGCACAAGGCAGGAACCAATCCTGGGCAGGGTGCCAACCCACCGCAGGACACACACAAACACACCCAAACACCAAGCACACACTAGGGCCAATTAGAATCGCCAGTCCACCTAACCAGCATGTCTTTGGACTGCGGGAGGAAACCGGAGCGCCCGGAGGAAACCCATGCAGACACAGGGGGAGAACATGCAAACTCCACGCAGGGAGGGCCCGGGAAGCGAACCCGGGTCCCCAGGTCTCCCAACTGCGAGGCAGCAGCGCTACCCACTGCGCCACCGTGCCACCGGCTTAATGACTAGTATATATATAATATACAGTACTGTGCAAAAGTTTTAGGCAGGTGTGAAAAAATGCTGTAAACAAAGAATGCTTTCAGAAATATAAATGATTGTTTATTGTTATCAATTTACAAAATGCAAAGTGAGCGAACAAAAGAAAAATCTAAAATTAATATTTGGTGTTACTACCTTTTGCCTTCAAACCAGCATCAATTCTTATAGGTACACTTGCACAAAGTCAGGGATTTTGTAGGATTATAGTCAGGTGTATGATCAACCAATTATACCAAACAGGTGCTAATGATCATCAATGTCACACGTAGGTTGAAACACAGTCATTAACTGAAACAGAAACAGCTGTGTAGGAGGCTTAAAACTGAGTGAGGAACAGCCAAACTCTTCTACCAAGGTGAGGTTGTGGAAGACAGTTTCATGTCATGGCAAGACTGAGCACAGCAACAAGACACAAGGTAGTTATACTGCATCAGCAAGGTCTCTCCCAGACAAAGATTTCAAAGCAGACTGGGGTTTCAAGATGTGCTGTTCAAGCTCTTTTGAAGAAGCACAAAAAACGGGCAACGTTGAGGATCGTAGACGCAGTGGTCGGCCAAGGAAACTTAGTGCAGCAGATGAAAGACACATCAAGCTGATTACCCTTCGAAATCGGAACATGTCCAGCAGTGCCATCAGCTCAGAACTGGCAGAAACCAGTGGGACCCAGGTACACCCATCTACTGTCCGGAGAAGTCTGGCCAGAAGTGGTCTTCATGGAAGAGTTGCAGCCAAAAAGCCATACCTCCGACGTGGAAACAAGGCCAAGCGACTCAAGTATGCACGAAAACATAGGAACTGGGATAGAAAAATGGCAGCAGGTGCTCTGGACTGATGAGTCAAAATTTGAAATATTTGGCTGTAGGAGAAGGCAGTTTATTCGTCGAAGGGCTAGAGAGCGGTACAATAATGAGTGTCTGCAGGCAACAGTGAAGCATGGTGGAGGTTCCTTGAACGTTTGGGGCTGCATTTCTGCAAATGGAGTTGGAGATTTGGTCAGGATTAATGGTGTTCTCAATGCTAAGAAATACAGGCAGATACTTATCCATCATGCAGTACCATCAGGGAGGCATATGATTGGTCCCAAATTTATTCTGCAGCAGGACAACGACCCCAAACATACAGCCAAAGTCATTAAGAATCATCTTCAGCATAAAGAAGAACAAGAAGTCCTGGAAGTGATAGTATGGCCCCCACAGAGCCCTGATCTCAACATCGAGTGTGTCTGGGATTACATGAAGAGACAGAAGGATGTGAGGAAGCCTACATCCACAGAAAATCTATGGTTAGTTCTCCAAGATGTTTGGAATAACCTACCAGCCGAGTTCCTTCAAAAACTGTGTGCAAGTGTACCTAGAAGAATTGATGCTGTTTTGAAGGCAAAGGGTGGTAACACCAAATATTGATTTGATTTAGGTTTCTCTTTTGTTTATTCACTGCATTTTGTTGATTGATGAAAATAAATGATTAACACTTTTGAAAGCATTCTTTGTTTACAGCATTTTTTCACACCTGCCTAAAACTTTTGCACAGATATATATATATATATATATATATATATATATATATATATATATATATATATATATATAAAATAATTTCTAAAATGCCAATCTTTTATTTAAATGTATTTATCATTCTGCACATAATGTATGAGTGAAAGTGTATTCATTTGAGTCTATATATTTGCATATATGTAAAACTACCACAAGTCATATTATTATTTAGTATTACTCATTAGTTAATTGGATCATTTTGGCTTACTACAGCAGTGCTGGTAATTCAGATGAATCTGTACGGTCTCTTATAAAAGCCCTGGTCAGTTGATTCTGGCTGCAATTACATTTAGCACAAAGGAAAAAGTTAATTACTCTGTTATAGTCGCATAGTTTGAATATACAGTAATCCCTTCTCCATCGCGGGGGTTGCGTTCCAGAGCCACCCGCGAAATAGGAAAATCCGCGAAGTAGAAACCATATGTTTATATGGTTATTTTTAGAATGTAATGCTTGGGTCACAGATTTGCGCAGAAACACAGGAGGTTGTAGAGAGACAGGAACGTTATTCAAACACTGCAAACAAACATTTGTCTCTTTTTCAAAAGTTTAAACTGTGCTCCATGACAAGACAGAGATGACAGTTCTGTCTCACAATTAAAAGAATGCAAACATATCTTCCTTTTCAAAGGAGTGCAAAGCAAGCAGTCAAAAAAAAAATCAATACGGCTTTTTGGCTTTTAAGTATGCGAAGCACCGCCGGTACAAAGCTGTTGAAGGCGGCAGCTCACACCCCCTCTGTCAGGAGCAGGAAGACAGAGAGAGAGAGATAGCGAGAGACAGATAAAAAAAATCAATACGTGTCCTTCAGGAAGCAGCTGCACACAGCCCCCCTGCTCACACCCCCCCCCCCCACGTCAGCGCAAGAGAGAGAGAGAGAGAGAGAGAGAGAGAAAGTAAGCTGGATAGCTTCTCAGCCATCTGCCAATAGCGTCCCTTGTATGAAATCAACTGGGCAAACCAACTGAGGAAGCATGTACCAGAAATTAAAAGACCTATAGTCCGCAGAAACCCGCGAAGCAGCGAAAAATCCGCGATATATATTTAAATATGCTTACATATAAAATCCGCGATGGAGTGAAGCCGCGAAAGGCAAAGCGCGATATAGCGAGGGATCACTGTATGCATTTTCAGTGTAAATGTGCTTATATCAATGGTTCAGCTTTCATAAATAAAGTATAAAAAGTACCAAAATACATGCTCTGAATATTTTTTTATGACAGTGTAAGGCTAGTGGCATAGAGAGACTCCACTTCATTTTCTTTAATCTGCATTATCAGCTCTGTCTAGCTGTCATCTTAAATTTATTCAGTGGCTTAACTAGACCCGAGTAGTAATATTTGTAGGTGATAGTTCTAAAATTCCTGTAGCAAAACAAGAGTGGCATTTATGGTAATTTTTTCCTATTCAACCCTTAAAGGCTAATTAAAGTTTAGCTCAGTGGTTTAAAGAAGTCTAAACCACAAGCAACAGTGGGTTAGCTTATTCAGAATGTTTGTATTGAAAGAGAAAAAAGCAGCACCATACCTCACTGATTCTTTATAAAACCAAGCTAGTGTAAAACCTGTAGTGCTAACAAAGAAGAAAATGTTTAAGTACAACCCAGACTTGTTCTTGAGATATCGCATTCAAAAGTGAAGTGTAAAAACAGATGTGGGCTTAGATCAGGAACAATGTAAGAAAATGTTTTCTGTGCTTCATTCAGATTAGCCAGCTGACCTGTAGACTATATGTATAAAAAGACAAAATACATTGGGGCCTCTTTAGCATTGAGCTTCAGAATAATATTTTTAGGAAAAAATGATAAACAAGTTATATAGGGGTTTTGGTGCTTGTTTCAGTGATGTATGTTCTTTTAAAGGGTCAAATAAGCGCATAATAGCCATTCCATTTAAGAAACTAATTTAGAATACCGAAGAGGTTTGTACATTCTCATCCTATCTTGCTGGATCCTTGGACAACTTTGATGGTGAGAGACCTAAAATGATTCATTTCTACAAATAGAGATGAACAGATAGAGAGAGGTTCAGATAGAGGTTTACTCCAATTACCTAAGTTATGAGAGTGTGTAGTACCAGTAAATGCTTTATTTGATGCACATGAGCAAAAAGTTTGTTTAAGCTCAATGTGACTCAGTATAGTTAAAACTGCTCAGCCCAAAGGTGTCTGGGGCATAGTTAGGGCTGCAGCTAACAATTATTTTGATGATTGATTAATCTGGCGATTTTGTTGATTGATTACTTTGTTCATGAAATGGAACTTTTCACCAAATAAATATTTTTGTATAAAATTTTCAGAAATGTATTTTTTAAAATGAACTACAGGTAAAACTCCGTTACAACGAATATCTTTACAACGAAATTTTCATTACAACAAAGTATTTTTATGGTCCCAACAGTTTCCCCATACGAGACGAGTCTATAGAAATCTTGTTACTACGAAGTACATTCAGCAGATACTTTCATTACAACAAAGTGCCCAAAAGACCTTGAAATTCCTGAATGAATCATCCACAGAGCAGTTAGTTCTGTGGCCGCAGCTCAGTTGTGCACAACGATCCCCAAATAGAAACATGGTAATTTTTTTTTTTTGCCGTTTTTGTTTTCGGTTGTTTTCAGTGATGTAACTAACTATATATATATATATATATATATATATATATATAGATATAGATATATATATCCATCCATCTATTTTCCAACCCGCTGAATCCGAACACAGGGTCACGGGGGTCCGCTGGAGCCAATCCCAGCCAACACAGGGCACAAGGCAGGAACCAATCCCGGGCAGGGTGCCAACCCACCGCAGAGATATATATAAAAAAATATATATATTTAGAGATATATATATATATAAAGAGAGAGATAGATATACCTTTTGCTTATTGCTCCTCAACATTTGAAAATCATCCATTGGAATTTAACACATTGTCACCCTCCTATAGAAACAGCAGACACGAAAAAACAATAAAAGTTCATATTAGAAAAAACAAAAAAACTTTACATTTTTGCAGCTGTCAATTGCCAATTCGGAATTTTGCCATCGATACTGTCAACTTTCTTGAGAGACCGAGCAAAAAAAGAAGAAAAATCTCTGGTTGCAAACGTATGTGAACTGCTGCATCTGAAGATGTCAATAAAGCAGTTTTTATGTGGTTCAATGATGCTCCTTCAAGAAACATTACTATTAATGCGGCACTCATTCATGAAAATGTGAGGTTTCTAAACTCTCTTGGGACATCCCCTAGCTGGACGACATGCCGAGGAGCGTCCACGTCTGTGGAAGACTGTTTATATGTTGCCGGAGCAACACCAGGCTCACAGCTCTGTTGCGGCTCTTCATAGAAATCTTGATGGGTGATACAAGGAAAATTGTAAATGTACCGTATTACTTGGCCACTAACCTGGCCATGACCCTGCCTGACTGCTGTGCTTGTGTATAGGAGAGTGGGAGATCGCACTACAATCAATAACTGTGCTGTTCCTGTTTCAAGCTGAATAAAGCTGGTTTTGCTAAAGTACTGAGACTAAGCCTCATGTTTTTGGGTGCAAGACAGGGACTTATAGCGCGACCCCGATGTTTTATGATTTGCTTCTGTGGTGCCTCACTGCACCGCTGTGAGCCTGCTGTTGCCCTACAACGGCAACTGACAATCTTCCACAGACGCAGCAATCGCGCTTCGGGACGCACTTTGGCGTGTCTCCCCGTTAGGTGGGGGGGGTTGGGGATCTTAAAAGTGTTCAGAAACCTTACAATATGAAGAGGAAGAAAAGGATGATTCGGCTTCTGATTGATAACTGTGCTGCACACAACATGCTTCCACATTTAGATAATGTTCGCGTTGAATTCCTCCCACCCAATTGCATGGCAGTGCTTCAGCCATTGGATTTTTGGGCATCATTCGCACCCTGAAAGTGTATTATCGCAAGGAAATGCTGAGAAAAATTCTCGTCAGCATAACTTGTAAACAGGAAGAGATTAAAATTAACGCGAAAGAAGCTATTGAAATGATTGCAAACACCTGGAAGCAATTTAAAGAAAGCACTATAGTGACAAATAAAGAATCTCATTACAACAAAATATTTTTTAGGTTCCTGGCAGTTCGTTGTAACAGAATTTTACCTGTACTTCTAGACATCTTAAACAAAACATAGGTACTTTGTACACATTTTATATAATAATACTTTGAAAATAAATAGTAATACATGGAAATTAAACAGTAGCATTTCTGGCACTAGTTATGCAATGAACACACACACAATTTCCCAAAAAACTCAACCATTTTCAATAAATTAACTAACCGTGCAATTTGAATTATTTAGTATCACATTAAATTAACATCTCAAATTAAACATGAAAATTAAGTTTTGTTTTTTTTTTCCCCTTTTTCAGTTTCTGTAAAAGATATGGTTTACTGGCAAAGCCTCATTTGAATATCTGATAAATACAAAAGAGTATCTTGCACCATCATAACTTAAATCATAACTTATTTTTTTCCTATGTCTGCAGTATTGTTTGAAATTAATTCAGTACAAATGAACATCATTGTCATATGTTGGGGAAATGTCCAGACAATTTTCCTTTTGCATCAAAACAGGTGGTTTAATTTGTGTGAAACTCCGTTCTTCCTTAGCTATGTAATATTATGAGTTTATTTTAACTGAAAGTTCATATCTTTTTGCATTATTATTCGTCTTTTTGTGTCTGAAAACCTTTTGCCACCATTTTTTGACACGTTTAATTGCAAGGAAGCACACTGTCACAACCTGCTTCATGTCATTTGTTGTTGTGTGCTGTTAGAATCTATTTTACCGTCTTCGTCCAGATTATATAAAAGCCAATTGAAGTCTGATAGTCCTCTAGTCTAAAACTTTTTAATTTTTCTACCCTGCTCCTACCCTATGACTCAGAGTTGATCTGTGGTGAGATTCAGCATGGGACGGGGGGGAGAGGTGGTGGTTTCGGGAGTTTTCTGCTCAGACAGGGACTTGCATTTCCCATTTATTGTAAACACACATGCTAATGTTACATGTGTTTACAAGTCTGTAATGCTGCACCATAATTTAGCTGAGTGACCACATCAAAAAAAAGGGAAAAAAATATCCAAATATGGCAAGTGAAAATCTATATGTTTACTAGCTAGTGGCTAATGACACGTTTTTAGTCGCCTGTCATGAAAGTCTGTTGCATATGTGAGTGTTTTTGCATTGTAGAGGTCTGGACTATGACTCAAATTATTCCTCGTTTCAAACCAAAAGTAATGTCATTATGCCTAGCATAACAAACACTGCTTTGTTTCCGTATCACGTAAAATTGAAGTAACATTCAACTTAATGGGATGATGGCAAGTCTTCCTCTTCCACAGAGCCTGTAGTGGTATTTTTCCTATTCAGATGTTTGTGCATCACCGTTGTTGTTTTGTGTAATACAAGGTCAGACCTACACTTTTTGCAATTCACAACCTCCCCCTGTTCAGAGTAAAATTCTCCAAAACTGTGGATTTCTTAGGTTGTGCTTTCTTTTCTGGCACTTGCTTACTGTCTGCCTTTTTTCAAATGCATTCTCAACTGAATGATATTGTAATGCAGTTGTGCACCACAGCATACTTAGCCTAATGATGTAATCAACTAATCATTGAAAGTGATCGTTGCCAACCTATTAATCGATTATGACGATTAGTTGTTGCAACTCTAGACATAGTAGTAATTTAATCATTGAAGAAATACCAAATCTTGAATCTTTGGTTGAAATAGTTTTTTTTCTTGCAGATAATCATTTTTCTTTGTTTACATTTTTTGTTTTTTTGTTGTCATTAAAAATTAAAAAAAAAAAAAAGACATTATAGCCTGTATGCACAGTGAACATAATCAGGGCTTGCAAAATTTCAAAATCTCTGGTAGCCCTTCGGGCAGGCACTCTTTAGATTTTGGTAGCACGAATAAAAAAGAGAATTTCTTAATGTAGAAAGTAAGATATATTTGAAAAATCAATCAAAAACACAAATGTCAATCATACATAAATTATTTAACAATCAAGTAACAGTTATCAGCATAAATATGTATTTGTCTCTAACTGAATTGAAACTTGGGTGAACATTATGTTGAATTTAAACATGAATCCGTTTGTTTCAAATTTGGCAATTTTTTTTTTCTTTTTTTTCTTTTTAATTTGCATTGGAAGTTCATAAGAGAAATTGCCAGGTGAAGTATGCTCTTCAGCCTGGTTTTTTAAAAAGGGCATCTTTTGTTTTGTCTTCTGGTTTTTAAATAAACCAGAAAGTTTTAAAAGAAAGTCTTTTAAATAAAAGAAAGTTCTGTTCACTGAGATCCACCTCTTGACAACCTCTATACAAACTACAGCTATATTACATATGAGGCCATATCATCAGCCAAAAACTACAATTATTGTTTTACAGTATGTGCAACATGAATGCACACCAGTGCAAAATATGTATTTCCCAGTTGAGTGGTTTGTACTCCTAATGTAGAGCACAAGACTCTAAATTTGTCTATTATATATCTTGTCAACCTATCTATGTCTGAGAAATTCCCAGTTCTGAGGGGTGGAGTCACAGATTTCTGGAAAAGGTTTAAAATTAATGAATAAAGAAAAATAGTTTCCAGGCTGTTAATAAGAGGGAGTTCTAATAGAATTTGTGACTTTTTAAAATGCTTTTATATTCCTATTATGTTTTAGCACAAATGGGACCTATAAAATGTTATGTGATTAATGTTTCTGCTCCCAGAAATTCCTGTTGGGACTATGCACCCTGGCTAGATTTTAGTGATTAAATGTTAATTGTATAATTGTCTGGGCATTCCTATAAAGCAATACGATATCTAGGGAAGTATATTCTATGACAGAGGTTGCATTCTGGAACGAGATTGAGACCGTTGAGCCCGGCTGCTTGTTCATTTCTGCTGTAATTACTTATTGTCTAAATGGACTCCACCCCACCAGCTTTGTTTAATGTACTCAAAATGGTTTGAAAAATGTTCCTGCTTTTTTTATGGAAAGTGATTCATTCATAGTGAGAGCTGAAAGTGGCATCATTTAGTTTGTAGGAAAAGCAAAAAAGTCAAAGTATATGACACTTAGGGGAAAAACCATTGAAGAAAACAATTTTTTTTTTCACTGGTGCCTTGTGACACATTAGACTGAAACAGCTGAGCAGAATCAATTACCAACCTATAACCACACAAACACTAAACATTTAAATTAAAACATTTTTTAAAACATATTTCAGTTTCACTGTTCCCCCTAGGTGCATTTTGAAACCCCCACAGGCTTGTGAATGCTTTTTAATTTCAGTTGATTAGGTTATTGTTAGAGGTGGTTCAAAGGATTCAACAACCTTGGGCATTTGGGGGAAGAGGGCAAAAATGCATGTTAATGAAGCTTCATTCCCCCTAGTAATCTAAAAACCTTTGGCAGTGTGTATAATGGAAGTGCTATACCTCGTTTTAAAACAGGAAATTGATTTGAAAGACTATCTTAACTATAACAGACTTAATGACAGATTCAGGGAGTTTAAAATGTTTTTGGGATGCTGTTTTAAAGACCAAAACCCTTTTTGTTGTTACTATTGTTTTTTTAGCACAGAGTAATTGTGTGATGTGTCGTCTTTAACACTAGAATTACCAAAGCCTATGAAAAAACCCATAATCCCAGCCCACCTTAAATCCCTTCGCACCTCGCCATCATTGTCTTTTGTGTTGTAAATGTATCGATCAACACAAGCAGCCCGCTATCCCGTCTCCCCGCCCACTTCCGCAGTTCAATTCTCAAAGAAGGTTCTCAGTGCTCAGTGTTTATCTTGGAGTGAAGTGCTGGAGTTGTAGAGGGTAAACAATACATCGTCATTTGGAATACATACATTTTATGTGTGTTCATTGTCTACAACAATCACATCGTTAAAACAAATGTTTTTCACGTTTTAGTAATAATTGCTTGAGTGGATGTTAACCACATTTTCCACTACAATTACAATAACCTATTCCACTGTCAAGAACATTGTACAAAAAAAACATTTTAATGTGCACACAAGTATTAATACAGGTTTGCATGGCCCCATAAAGTGATAGTTTTCAAAGGGGTGGCATTAATGAAGAGAAGGAATCCCATTGCATGACAGATGCAGTCAAAATATAGAACCTTTTTATTGAACAAATTTTGCAAACAACTAAAATTTTGACAACATATTTTCAACCATCCAAAGAGGCATTTAGACTTAGTAAAATATCCAGAGGTGTTTGTCAAAAGTTGGATTGCACTGAACATGTCTTAGAAAAGGAATAAATAGTAAATATTTTTTGTAAACCAACTACACTTTCTGTTAATGTTAACAATCTCTGTCCACTGACACGTTAAAGTGACTTTTTAAACAATTTTACCATCATTAAACTGCATAATATTTAAACTAATAAATAATAACAATAAAATACATAATAGTATTACTGATAGTTGCACAATTACTTCAAGGCTTCAAGCCCAGGTGCATTACACAGTATTCACCAAATTAAAGTAAAATAAAACAAGTGCAACTTGGTGATGATATCTTACCAACTGTACCATCATTTAGGCAAACTGCATTAATATGGACTTTGCTTCAAGCTAAGCTAAATGCATAAATAATAAAACTGCAACTTGTATTTATAATGCTATTTGTGGTATAGCCCTACAGAATCGTATTAGGGCCACGGTGAAGAAAAAAAAATACGGACACAGGGAAGAAAAAAACAAACTATATGTCGAGAATAAAGTCGACATTTCCACTTTATTCTCATAGTTTACTTTATAATTAAAGTAGAATGTCGTAAACTAAACTTCATCCTAAAATCATTGTTTAATTTACTAGATTTTCACAAACCCCGTCATAAGTTAATGCAGCACATTAAATGCTTTGTGTTAAGTGTTCCCCGACCCAGTTGTTAATCACTACGCTTCTTAAACTGACTTCCTCCGCAGTAAGAGGAGACAGCGATCACCGCACAGAATCCATTCACTTCATGATATTCCTGCTCTCTGAAAATTTAGAATGCTAAGATAAATACTTGATATCATTTTCATGGTGAAATGCATTAAAGCAGTTATTAAACATGCACGGTAGTGAGGCGGTAGTGCTGATCCCTTGCAGTAAGGGGTCTCCAGGTGTATGTTCCGTGTAGAGAACTTTATGGCAGGTGTGACAAGGCTCCAAAAAACTGGATGTATGAATGGGTATCGCACAGGTTTAACTTAAATATTGTGTAAATGTTGGGTTTGTGATCTGGTGGTCAGAGACACGAACACAGAATTCAATGGATGTTCTTCTGAGCGGGCTTTCTTTATTGCACACGTGCTGTCTCTATCTGACGTACCAAAACCCCAATTCCTATCCTTCCTTTTTTTCTTTCTCCACATAACCAATCACCACACGATAAACGTCTTTGTGAAATTAAAACTAATTATAAACTTAGCCCACTGAGTGTTCAGAACTTTAAAAATATCTTCGTTATACATGTTTGTTTATGCCATCCATTCAGGGTTGTGCCCATCCCTGAATGAGTCGCCAGCACATCACAGGGTGAACACGAGCAAAACATACACTAGCAGGGTCAATATAGCATAACAAAACCCCAAGCACGCCGAGTAAACCCACTAGAAAAACATGCAAATGCAAGGCAGGATACACCCGAGACACCCTTGCTGCGAGGCAGCAGTGCAACCTCCACGCCGCCGTGCCCCCACATGATTAATACATACTTTATTGCATTTCACCATGAAAATTATATCAAGTATTTATCTTAGCATTCTAAATGTTCACAGAGCAGGAATATCATGAAGTAAATGTATTCTGTGTGGCGATCGCTGCCTGCGCCTCCTCTTAGTGCAAGAGGAAGTCAGTTTAAGAAGCTCTGGGAACACAACACAAAGCATTTAATGTGCTATATAACTAATGACGGGGTTTGAGAAAATCTAGTAAATTAAATATTCATTTTACAATGAAGTTTAGTTTACGATGTTCTACTTAAATGACAAAGTACAAGAATGAAGTCAACATGTCGACTTTAATCTTGACATAAATGGCGAGAATAAAGTAGAAATGTCGAGAATAAAGTCAACATGTCGACTTTATTCTCGTCATAACCGTCAAGATTAAAGTGGAAATGTCGAGAATAAAGTCAACATGTCGTCACACTATTACACAGTACCCAGGTACATTACACTGTATTTAAAACAAGTACAACTTGGCTTGCAGTATTATCCAGTAGAATAGAAACAGTATTTACACATTTGAACATAATGGTCCACATCTAACCTTTTAAAACTAAAGTATCTCCAGGCAACGGACGGGACTCCTTTTTTTCGGCAAAAGTTCTTCTGTGTCATCATGTTGAACTTTATCATCAGCTACAGCTTCAGTTTCGGAATATTCTCTGTCCGCTTTTTTCACCGCTCAATACCTACACTACCACTACCTATTTAGCGGTGTAGCAGTGAAAAAGAGCCCCCGAGCAACACCTCTGTGTTTAGCGGTGTAGCAGTGAAAAAGGTCCCCACTAAACGTCATTTAGGCAATTTAAACCAGTGTTGCGGTATAAGAAAAATCCATATCATAACAAAAATAAAAAACGGTTTTCGGTATGAACCGCTATACCGCCCAGCACTATAAGTAACATATAAATATTTTTTATGTAAAGACCATCACAAAACACAATCACAAACAGGACTTTCCATGATACATTGGCAAGCTCTGTAAGCCCTGCTTTTTTTCTTTGAAAGACACGTGGGGCAGACTGTCTGGTAGGATGACGTCTGACCTGTTGCTGCATCCAAATGGTGCCATCTTTAGCCTTTACGCCAGGTGCAGCTGTGTTGTTCTTATGTGTGAGTGGACGTTTCTTGCACCCTCATCCTCACCAGAGATCTCCCCTATTATAGCACATCTGTATTTGAAAACTAACAGTGTGAGATAGGCATGAACATGACTGAGAGAATAAAACTGAATTTATTTAAAAAAAAAAAAAAAAAGCTTTTTTTTTTTTACAAGTAGCATAAATTTACACCGGCTGTTCAGACTCAAATCAAATGTTTTTATTCTACAATAGTAAGAATGAGAGCAGCTCACTACTCAAAATGGAGGCATCTAGGATCAAACCTCGATCGTCTTGATTACGAGTCAGCAGTTCTTACTGCTGCACCTCCAAAGCGGTCGTATTAAGGGCGTGTCAATGTCGCATCCTAACACGAGTTCTTTTTCTGCAGTTATACTCTTGAATAAAAGTGCACTTGTTTTGTTGTACTTGTACCTTTTGTGAAAGTGTATATTTGATATTTGGACTTCAGGCTTCACATATTGAATATTTCATATCTACATTTTGTCAATTATTTCTAAAACATGGAAAACGTTTGTTTTAACGATGTGTTTATATAGATTGTTGTAGACACGGAACACACATGAAATGTATGTACAGTGATCCCTCGCTATATCGCGCTTCGTCTTTCGCGGCTTCACTCCATCGCAGATTTTAAATGTAAGCATATGTGAATATATATCGCGGATTTTTCACTGCTTTGCGGATGTCTGCGGTCTACAGTACGTGTGCTTCCTCAGTTGATTTGCCCATTTGAATTCAAACAAGGGACGCATTTGAATTGAAACAAGGGACGCTATTGGCGGATGGCTGAGAAGCTACCCAATCAGAGCACACGGTTAAGTTCCTGTGTGCTGCTGATTGGCTCAGCGACGGAGTGCTGCATTAACCAGGAAGTCTAATCTCACTCATTCAGCATTAAGATGCAAATGATTGCAGAAAAGGTAAAAGTTTTGGATATGTTGAAGGAAGGAAACAGCTACACCGCTGCAGGACACCATTACAGCATAAATGAGTCCACGATTCTTTTTATTTAAAAAGGAGGAAAAGCATACAAGATCTACTGCCGCAGTGTCTTTTAACCAGGGCGCAAAATGAGTTGCAAGTGGACGTGATAAGGCAGTAGTCTGGATGGAATCTGCTTTAGGGATTTGGATTGAAGAGTGATGGAAGAAGAACAACGGCGGTGCTAAACAGTCGCCTGAAGAGGCTCCTTTAGAAGAGCTGTAACGCTATCCTTTGTTGTGCAGTAAAATTAAACTCATCATTATCGGACAAGTTGTCGTGTCATTGTTGGTGAGTAACCATAATTAATTATTACGTACAGTACTTATTACATGTACATAGTTTAGTGTCACTGTACACACATTTTACTGTATACAATTTTTCTTGCATTGTACGTATTTATTGATGGTGGCCTGTCTGTCGTAATGGCTGTAACATATGTGATATCGGAGACGCTCGATATCTTTAAAATAATATTTAGGTTTTACTGTATGTAAACTGTGTTTACATACATAATTTCAACGAATCTTACCTAATATCTAAGAGAGTACAAAGGGTTTATGCTGTATAATTGTGCGTGAAATGTTTATAATAGTGTGGGAGAGTTTATAAGGGCTTAAAATATATAAAAATAACCATATAAACATATGGTTTCTACTTCACGGATTTTCTTATTTCGCGGGTGGCTCTGGAACGCAACCCCCGCGATGGAGGAGGGATTACTGTACTCCAAATGACGATCTATTATATACCCTCTACAACTCCAGCACTTCACTCCAAGATAAACACTGAGCACTGAGAACCTTCTTTGTGAATTGAACTGCGGTGGTGTGCGGGAGGATGGGATAGCAGGCTGTTTGTGTTGTTCAACACATTTACAACACAAAAGATGCTAATGGAGAGGTGCGAAGGGATTTAAGGTGGGCCAGGATTACATTTTTTTCTTAGGCTTTGGTAATTCTACTGTAAACGGTCTTTAACTCTTTTAGGGCGGATGTCGACTTTTGTCGACAGGAGGGGTTGAGGGCGAATGTCGACAAAAGTCGACATCCAGGGATAGAGGGCAACAATCAGCTGTTAATGGTGACAAAACTCACTATCACGTCGCAGGCATTCCCTCTGTGCTTGGAGGAATACTAGACTTGTTGACTCGGCAACTAATCCTTGCGTGTGCGTGAGTTGCGAAATGTAAACAATGACAAGATGGCATCGACATGACACAAGGGAGCGAAGCAAGTGCAGAATAGAAAACACTCGGCAGACAATGTTTTGCGCATTATCGCGGAGTCGGACTCTGATTTTTTAGAATCGGATTTTATTGACAGTGATCAGGAGATTGAACAAGAGAGTGAGAAGCCGGCATCAGCTGATCGGACACCAGCTGGTCCACTGCCAGCTGAGCGCATTCGCGCAGCCGATGCATCTATGGCAAGGTTCGCGTGGGAGGAATACACAGACATTGATCCGTGGGTGCCGAACTGGCTACCAGACTTCACAAGACGGCATGGATTGCTGTTGGACACGACAGATCACCAGCTGCTGAACTACTTCAGGCTGCTCTCTCCTAATGCTACTTTTCAGCTACTGTCAGACGAGACAAACAGGTAGGCAGAGAAATTTTTTGAATCGCGGGCTGCGCTTGCATCGCATTCTCGTTTTTCAAAGTGGAAACCCACAACAAAAGACGAGATGAAGCGCGCTGTGGCATTACAAATAGAGGTGGGACAGAACTGGTGATATAACTTCAGGGAGCATTGGTCCAAACGTGCTTTGTCCCCCTGGTGGCTTTGGATAGGTTATGCAGCGTGATGATAGGTACGTGATGCTGCAAAGTTTTATTCACTTCTGTAATAAACCGAAGCAAATCCCATGGGGTGAGCCAGGCTATAACGCCAAACACTGGTTTCTCCCTGAAAGTAATTACATATACAGGAAAGTATTTATTTCAAAGAGAGAGCAGTCCCTTGACAAGTCAGGTTGTGCTGGAGCTGCTTCGGGGCTATGAACATTTGGGTCATGTTGTGTACATTTGGACAATTTTTATACATGCCCAGAATTGTTCATGGAGCTACAGAGCAGAGGAATTGAAGCTTGTGGCACAGTGAGGGTGAACAGGATACACATGGCTTCACAGTTGAAGCCAGACAGGCTGAAGATGAAAAGAGGTGACAATACGGTTTTCATGCGGGCAGAAAACTTGGTGACAGTGGCATGGCACGATGGCAAACGGGTGACTTGTCTCTCTACAATACACACTAACAATATATGTGAGAAAGTGCAGCAACAGACAATTGAAAAGTAGGCACCAAAGCAACACATATTGTAAGCAGTGCAATGTGGCAATGACTGAAATTGGCTGCTTTGAGCGAGATCAGACTTTGCAGGACTTTGCTGTGTAAAATGTATGTGATATGTATGTGAAATCATAGAGTATGCAGGCTCATACAACCTGCAAGACAGTAACATTTGTCAAAAGTAAATATTTTTTGTTTGATTTCAATTGCTTTGTGTTCTTTTTTTTAAAAAAAGTTAGTTTTTGGAAAAATATTCAGCCCTGGGAGAAAAGAAACAAAAAAAAAAAAATTAGCCCTAAAAGAGTTAACAGATGCCCTCTTTCTTGAACTTTTAAAGGGAAATTAAAAATCAAATTTGATCTTTAAAAACAGCAAATGCTGCTCTACCCGCTTTCACTTAAAATTGTATATACATTTTAATGTACTTAAAAACTGATATTTACAAAAAATGGATAGATTAATCACTTTTCTGATATCTACTTTCTCAAACCATATAATTCTATTTCTGCTTTTGTTTTGTATTTGTAAATTATCAGCCCAATCACTACTATGCTCAGTAATACATTGGCCTTCACTCTGTTTGCTTCCTGCCTTAATCCTGAAGCTGCTATCATAGACTCTGGCAGCACTGCATTACTCTGCAGTGGAAGGATAGAATGATGGATTTTGTAGAATCTTGTGTTATTGTTTGCCTTTATTGAATATATTTGTCAGACTTGGAACAAGGTGGGTTGGTTGGTCTTCTTGAATGATCTGCATAGGGAATACAACAAGTGTTGCAAACTGCACAGACTGAAGTGTTAAGTATGTGCTGGGGTGGCCACATTTCTGCTTTTATTTTGTTTCCCATCCAAATTTTAAGACAAGACCTTCTTAGTTTTGTTGTGTGCAATTAGCATTTTCCCCTTAGCCTGCATTTTGTTATTTCTGAACATTATTCACCTCTATAGTAGTTTATACATCCACTTCTGTACCTGCTATATACGTATGTCAGTATCTTTTCCTGTGTGAATTTTGACTAAAAAGTTTAGTTGGTGGTGGTGTATAAACTCCCTGTACCTGTTACCATTTGTACAGTCCCAGTTTCATCATGCAGCACGCTATTGGTTGTCAGTATAAAAGGGGCAAGCATGATTGCTGGAAAGTCGCCGTGCAGTTAAATGCTACATGCTATATTTCTACATCTCTAACTTCTTTCACACTAGAACTTAATACGATGCTAGGATTAACTCCTCTCTTTAACAGTGAAGACCTACCTTAAAGTTATTGATGTGCCAAAAGTTAAATTGAAAGACCATCAGCATTTCCGCCTGTACACCTTGTTGTTCCAAGTCTAGCTCTTAAACCATCAGAGTACTGTAGCCCTTTGTGTTTTAAAGGCAGATGGAAAGAGGTACATCTCTTTTTAGATTGTTTCCCAATAACATTATAGTTGTGACATAGAGAAACTTGGTGTATTCTGCTCCTTAGCCTATATCTGACATTTTCATGTTTCAGCCTCATTAATAGGATAGCTACTAAAGTGAAAGTGGCAGCAGTATATCCTTTGTCAAGGCAGCTAAAAATGTACATCCCCACTTACACACCCATTACTCATTCAAAGAAGTAATTTTAATTTTTCACATCCTTACCTATGGATTTTTTTATACTGTCACAATTCTCTTCATCTTTCCTCTGACATTGTCTGCTTGCACCTTGCTGTAGTTGTACATTGTTGTAAATGTTCAACATTTTGTTTTAGTCAAAATTGTTGCTCCATTTGATGTTTTTTTGTTTTGTTTGTATGGTCAAAAGCAGTGATGGATTTGTACATCCACATTATTTCTTTTACTTCATTACACATAATCCACCTGTGCAAGATCTTGTGGCCTGTTGGCTTTAAACTCTGCTAGACTGCTTATCTGCTTCTCTGTAGACTGTTAAATTTGAATTTCAAAAAAGGAACCTGAATGAATTTGTGGTGCCTGTTGAGCTCATGTACTTGGCCATTTTTTTTGTTTCCTAATTTCACAATAAGATGCAAGTTTTGGGCGTGTAAAAGTTTACTTTGTTTCTCATTTGACTGAGATTCTGACCCCGTGCACTTTATTGTGCATTTAAAATGGACCACTTGCATTACCAGCACACAGTTCTGTGTTCTATTTTGTAAGCTGAACTGTAAACTTTATATATTTGCAATTCAGTGTGTGCAAATTTTCTGAGTAGCAGCACATCTGTCTGATAGCAGTTTTATTACCCTAATATGTGTGTCTTATGTGTGAGGGAGGAAAAAGGAATATCTGTGCTTCTCTGCCTGAAACTAATATTTTTACTATTATCTGGGTTGTTTATTTTTACTAAGCAAGAAAAATTCTGGTGCCCTGAGTCTTCAGATAAAACCTTAAAAAACCAAATTAGACCTTTAAAATGTTATATAGCTGATATAGCTGAAGGAACGTCCAGTAGAGATTAAAATTTAGATAAATGCTTTTCATTGACAACCTGACCACTGATTTTTATTTATTTATTTATTTGAAACTGGTCTTCAGTAGTAGACTTGCAATGAGTGTAAATGTTTTACTCATTAACAACAACTTTTGAGATCTAGCAAGTGGTGTTGATAAATATGTATTATATATGTATATGTATGTGTTTAAGAGTTGTTCTACCTTTTTTGATAAAAATTAATGTTCCTTCTCAACTGCAGATTAGGTAACAAAAATAACTGTCTTGCTTCACCGCAGTGAAAAGAAATCTTTGGAATTTGCCACCTATTTGCATAACAGCAATATTATGTTCATATAACTTTGTATCCTGGGTTAGAAAATGACTAATTTGGTATCCAAGTTGCATAACACAGTACTAATAAATTGGCACATTCAGCTACTATTATAGTTGAGAAGTTCGAGTGAAAATTCTTGAAAATCTGTTACAGGTCAGTCAGCAGGTACAAGTGTGTACTAAAGCCCCCATCTTTCCTTTAATGCAGTAATGTCATTTGTAAAATGAGAAATTAATAGTTTATATTTTAAAATAATGAAAAGAGGTAGGTTAAACCAACATTGACACTGGTGGAACAACAGTTTTACAAAGGCACTGCCAGCTACTGCTGCAGCAAATAAAAATGGAGAGACGTTTCTAGCCTAGTGTCTATCTCTGCACTTGGAATTAATCTTCATTTGTTCATTTCAATATATAATTTGCTTCTGTATTTCTGAACTGCTGTATTGACCAACCATTTATCTGGTTCACCACCTAAAGATGTTTTGAAATCAAGGCAAAGCGCTCTTTATGATATACTATCATAATATATTAGTATCACTACTGTATTGCTGAGATACACAGTGTAGATATGAAAATGGCATATTTGTTTGCTAAGAACTGTTTGAAAACTTGTAAAATGCAGTTTAATGTAGAAAAGTACAAAGTGCTACACGTGGGCCAAAGGAAAGATAATTATAAATAGAATGTGGGAGATAGGATGCATCCTCTGAAAAAGATTTGTGGATTTATGTTGATGCATCTTCATTTTCTAAGAAATGTTTTGAAGCTATTAAAAAGGCAATAAAATATTTGGTTATATCGTAAAAATGGTTGAATATAACAGTTGAGACTGCACCCTGGAGTATTGTGTGCAGTTCTGGTCACCACAGTACAAGAAAAAACATAGCAGAGGAGAACACCTAAATTGCTTTCCACTGTTTATTCTCAAGCAGGAGACTGTGTGGGATCTTAAACCAGGTCATCAAAATTCTCAAAGGCATTGATAACTTAGATCCAGCAGAATTTTTGCAGCTTAATGGTAAATCACATACCTGCTGAAACCTGTGAAAATTAAGAGAGTACATTTAGGACTGAAGCCAGAAAGCACTTCTTTTTACAAAGAGGTTTGGCAATCTGGAACAGACAACTAAGTCATGTAGTTAAAGCAGAAACTTTGACGACCTTTAAGTGTCTGGATGAGATATGAGGACAGTTTCGCTATTAGTTAAATGAGCAAGTCAGATTTGTTGTATTCTAGCAATCTTTAAATTTGTGGTGTTCAGTGGATTTTAGTAACTATGGTATTGTCCATTAGTATAGTAACTATAATGTGATGAACACAGAGAAGTTTAAATTACTTGAATTGGGATGCAGTCTCAAGTTAAGAGTACAATATTTCATTTATGGTAATTCCTGTTTTATGGATAATTCAGCACAATTCCACAGACATAAGCAAATGCAATGGTCTAAACATGTGTGGTTCTTTGAAAACCACACAGACTGTTCTTATACAGAATTAGAAACATTGGATTGATTTATCCATTAAATAACTTAAGTATGTTTTAGTAAATAGTCATACTTGTTCTTCAAATGACACATAATGAGGTTAATACCATCGATGAAGAAAATATAATGGGTTGGTCATGAAATACAAAGCATGGTTATATAAAAAAAGTTGATGATAGAACGCCATGTACATGGTTATTTCAGTAGTTTTAAGTAAGAACTCATTTAATAATAATTCATTTAATATTGCAGCATAACTAAAAGCAATAAATTCTAGCAGCTTAGCCTTTCAGCAGTTCACTGTAAATAAGGCTGCTGAAACAGCCTACTTTTGCTAAAGAAAATGACTTAACCACTGAATTTGTGTCAGTAATATTTATTTGAATAATATAGGAGCAACTGAAAGAGGTGTTAGTGAGGCCAGCAGAAGGTGCACTTACCCTGTAGTCTGTGTGTGGATCTCGAATGAATGAATGAAATGTAAAACCAGCGTCTTGACTCTTTGTGGTCATTAAATAACTCGGAACATCTTTCAGAAAGAGTAGGGTTTGTCCCGATGTCCAGGCTAAATTGCCTGTCATGGCCTCATCCATTCTAGTCCCCTAATTATCACCTATCTCTACTTGGCTATCTCTCTCACCCCTTCATCACCTAATAGCTAATGTGTGGTGAGAGTACTGGCACAATAATGGCTGCTGTTGCATCTTCCATGTGGGTGCTACACATTGGTGATAGCTGAAGTAGTTTCCCCCTGTGTATGTAAAGCACTTTGTGTAGCAAGAAAAGTGGTATTCAAATGTAATTACTAGGTAACTGAGCTGTACTATTCATTTCCAACTATATTGATGAATGACATAGTGCACTCGAAGCCAGTCCTGTTGTTGGACTAATTATGAGTCCACAGACTTACAGTAAGTAATAGTAAACATCTGGTATAGTTGTGAGATGCAATGTGAGCACAACAAACTTTGTTTACAGATGTTTTTCTGCAGTTTTTACAGGTTTTCAGTTGCTGGAAATGTAGCATCATTCTTTCTAATAAAAATTATTTGTAGCGCTGCTAGATACCAGAAGGTCTGTTAGAGGTTTTCAGTTTCACTATGGGCTGTCAAAAATGGTATCAATGTACCCCTCCTTTCAACATGAAATGTCATAAGCACAATAAAGTATCTTGTTAACAATAGTTTGATTTGAAAATTTGTGTTGTGAAAGGGATCTTTAACACTAGAATTACCAAAGCCTACAAAAAAAAAACTTGTAATCCCGGCCCACCTTAAATCCCATCGCACCTCTCGTCGCGTCTTTTGTGTTGTAAATGTGTCAATCAGCACAAACAGCAAGCAGCCTGCTATCCCATTCCCCTGTCCACCAACGCAGAAAGGGCAAAATGTTCTCGCAGCTCATGCCTTGATTATCTGGGTGTAAGGTACCTAGAGTTGTATAGGGTAAATAATAATCGTTACTTGGAACACATGCATTTGATACATGTGTGTTCAGTGATCAACACATTTATAAGACAAAAGACGTTGATGGAGAGGTGCGAAGGGATTTAAGGTGGGCCAGGATTTAGAGTTTTTTTGTAGGCTTTGGTAATTCTAGTGTTAAGTAGCTTTTCTCAGTTAGAGGTTTTTAATAAATGTGCCTTGAATGATCTTGGATATTTACAACTTCATGTGACACTAATACTTTTCGGAGATGCGATAGGATTGATTTTAAGCAGTACTTTCTTTTCTGTTGCTAAACAGAAAAATTTGCTGACAACATTTGGGATATGTACCTAATAAAAAATTTTGATTTATTATTCACTGTCAAGCATGGTAATGAAAGGGGTTTAAATGTTTTAAAGAGTACGTTGGGTATTTTTTTTTAATTTGAAGTTATTTGTCCTCAGTTGTGGCATTGATTAATTGCCCTGGGAACGTTAGAAATTTAATAAAGCATCTCCCAGCATTAATGTAGAATCGGGTCCATTACACCACCTGTGATGTCAACCAAATGCCTTGAAACTTACCAAATATGTCCACTTCGAAGTGGCAAAGGATTTTTGATGTATATTTGTCAGTCATATTATTGTGGATTGTTTTGTTGGTTCAATGTCTCTGTTATAGACTTGCAGATAAATTGATTTGAATGTGTGTATCCTGACCCTTTAAAGACTTTCACTCAGTATAGTGTGTAGGCCAGGTGTAAATCCTGATAGTTTAGGAGGGTTTAAAACTGATGTATATAGTCGGGTAAGCAAGAAAAAAGAAAAGGGAGAGATGTAAGAACTGTGTCATTATGCTTGTTTGTGCCATGAGTACAAACTTAATGTACAATGAGGGCCTGCATTTTTTTTCAATTTATGACAAAGTGAATCCCTGTCATCTGTCTAATCTTTGCATCAGTATTCAATGCTTTGTCGGATATGAGGCGTGCAATGGATACTTTTTACAATGTTATCTCTGACTATGAATGTACCTGTCGGACTAAAGTAATCACTTGACCATGAGTATCTAATAGAACAATAACATCATTTTTATTGATTTAATTAGAGTCTGCAATCTTTCTTGAATATGTTTGTTAGTATCTGTGATAGCTTTATAGTTATGTTTGTCGCATGTCCAATTACACAAAAAGGGTTATTTAATTGTATACAATTTGGGAACGGTCTGTCTGAACATTTAATCTTTAATATCCTTTTCGTACATTATTTGTTTTTTTTTTGTTTTTTTATATATATAAACTTACAGGGTGGATGGGAATAGAATGGTTATGTTGGGTCTTGATAGTAGCTTTTTGATCCTCATACAAGCAATCATTACCTTCGGGGGTTATGCAAATCTTTATTCATCTGAGATACTGTGTGTAGTACATGGGTGGGTTGTATACAATACTTAAAGTAATTAATTTTTATGACGTTCTTGCAATTGTTTTTCCCCCAAGGAAGAATACCTGTTCTTTTCTTCATGTGTCAGGTACACTGTAACTGTAAAGGAAGCTAAGGTGAACACTGGAATAATTAGTTGAATAGCTCAAAGTAAAGCACATGTGTTTTAGCTAAAATATTTTAAAATGTGCATAACCAGGACATTAAAATAGCTGAAAACAATTGAAAAATTATAGTTTGCAAGGATTCATTTTGAGCCTTTTCTTGAAAACTACCATTTATCATTTACATGGGGTTGTTGATGCATCAGTTCTAAGTAAAGTATCGCTGAACACTAACAAAATTAGTCTTCCAGTTTAATTTTAGAAAAATTTCCCCTGAATAGTATGAATGAAGGATGGAAAATCATCCTTATTGGTGACACAAATGGCAGTTTCACATGCTATAGTGGGCTTATTGCTGGGTAAGTTTTACAATGCAAAGTAGCAGTAAATCTCAAACTATAATACTAGCACTCATCCTATGTAGTCAGCATATTTCATTTTACACCACTAATCACCAATTGTCCTAAACCTCAGTGTATAAACTTCAGGTTAGGGCTGTGCAATGTCTTAAAAGTTCATATAGTCATTTCAAAATATTGATGATGTATGATACCATCGTCCTTGGTGGCATTGGATAGGATGGAGAGAAATTATTGTGTATTACAAATTAGCATTCTACCCATGTACCGCAGAAAGTGTCTACACTGGGTGGTGGAGTAATGGTGCACAAGTGTTTTAGCCTGGAACACAGGAGTTAGTTTTGTCTCACAGATTGCTGCAACTCAGCATGTATTCAGTGATGTTATTATGATGATTTAAAGGTGATTCATTCCAAGTTTATTTATGCCATATTATCATTAAATATCTTACGTCTACCAATAGAAAATGAGAAGCTACTAATTATTTGAATCACTCAAACATTGCATCATTAGTTGTTCTCTTTTTACCATCTTCTGACTCTGCAAGCATCATAATAAAAAGTATGTTCATTGTTTTGTTTTGGCTTGGCTATGATGCATAAATTTCCTTTTCTTATGAGATATGAAAATGACATGCTGCAAAATCGCATAACGCTTAGTGTTGATTGGTATTGCAAACTTGTAATGTACAATGTGCATGCTGGAGGACAATGGTACTTGCTTTTTTGAGAAAAATATAAGGTACTGCTTTGATATATAATGTAATCAGTTTGTTTCAGTGCTTGAAGTGGAACCAAGTTACTGGCAGTACTCTGCCTAGTCAGCATTTGTTCCTTCCAGTTATTACTTTTTACATGAAGGTACAGGATGTTCCCCCTTGAAGGTCATGGTGTGTATATTGTAGTATATAATATTGGGGAGGGGTCCACTGCCTCTGGTACTAGTGGTACCAGCCCACTTCAAGCACTTCCCCAAGACCAAAATATAGGTGTGCTGCTTAAAATTGTCTATTTCGTAGCAGTCCACGCAGTATTATGCCATTGGGCAGATTCAGAGGGTGCAATAATAATTAAGCAGGCCCTTTAAAAAGGAACCACAAAGACACAGATGGGATCATTATCAACAGTCTGCATTTGTTTCTTCACACCACACATGCTATTGGATTATAACTTCAACTACCATGGATTACAGCTTCTTCTGGATTTATGTGCTGTGCTATACCTGCTTGTCTGTGTGGTTTTGTCTTGATTTGGATACGTCTTACTCTGGGGAGTGCTTCCTGTCATGTTAAGTTTTCCACACTGTAATGGGAACTTGGGTAGAACAAAACTGTATACTTTCTTCTGAGGGCATTTCACCGTGTTTTTCATTCCCACACTCCATTGTTATCTGCTTCTGCTGTACTGGACTATGTTTGGACTTTATTGGTAATTGTTTACTGATAGTGTCTGTTGTTTCATTTGGTTTCATGTATGCAGTGTATGTAAATATCGCTCTCAGGGAGCTGGGGGAAGCCTTTGGTACGTATTTTTGTGTAGTATTGTTTTTTTTCTCCATTATTTGATTAATATATTCTTTATTATCTTTACTATTATCAATTAATCGAGCTGCTTACCATTGTCCCTGTGTGTGTGCTGGGTCATGGCTGGAGTGCTTTCCTGGCGCCTCCATAATAAAATAAACAAATCCCTGTCTGACTAGAGTGAGTCTTGGTGTCCTTGCAACTACTACAAAACAAGCACTACAATGCCTCAAATTACCTTATCCGGCACCCAAATTCAAGCTCCATAGGTTATATAAAATATAACAAAGATAGGCTCCAGCTGCCTTCCAACCCTGCCCTAGGATGAGCAGCTTAGAAAAACATATGGTGAATGAAAAAATATTGCTTTAGCCTGGGTGTCAGTCACCCATAGTATGAGCAGACATTCCACCACAACAAATGACAACTTCAGGGGAGCCTGTTGCCTCTTTAGCATTCTGTTTACCCCCCCCCCCCCCCTCAGAAAAACAAGCCAAAAACTAACTTTTTTTTTTTTTTCAACATAAAAAATACTATGTTTAACAGAAACATGTCAATACTAAAATATCAGCATGTGTACAGTAGCAAAGATATGTCTAGTGACCACAGCTGTACTGTTGTAGATTTAGTACAGGGTCCTTTGTGTGAGTGATAGACAATATCATAATTATCATCATCAGCTCAGCCTTACTTTAGATTGTACCCTACAACCAGCCCCAGCTGCTTCTCTTTCTTTAGATTAATGAAAGTCCTCACATGGGTTTATTCTAGCTCATACAGATAAGTTTAAGCAACAAGGACTAAACATTTCCCTCCTCCAATTAGTTGGACAAGTCGTTGGAGTAAAATAAGAGTTGTCTATCTGTGATTTCACTTTATACAGTGGTAGCCTGTGGGCCCTGAACTGTATTTAAAGTACAATTGTAACTGCAACCTTTCATGAAGTTAGGTTATAGTAACCATGGCCCCTTCAGCGTGAAAGTATTTAGAGGAGTGAAATAAATTGAGCAGATAGACTCCTTAAAATGTACAGTCTTACAAAAATTTCCATGAAATGATGTGAATACACGGTTTCCTGATGTATGCCATGACTGTAAATAATAGTTATAAGCATTTAGTCTGCAGCATTGGGAGGAAGCATTGAATTGCCTAATAGCAGCGGGCAGAAAAGATCCCTAGAGACACCTGTTAGCACACAATGGAGGAATGAGCCTGTGGCTTCAAGTGCTGTAGAAAGCAACTCCTGGAGGGGAGTTTTCATGATGGCTTCCAGTTTTGCCACCATTCTCTTTTCCACAACGACTATCCACTATGTTCATGGATAGCCCTGTGATGTGGCAGGCTTTTTCTGATATGTTTTATTCAGGTATGTGCATCAATCTTGTTGATTTATTTTTTAAATGAGCCCAATTCATTCCAATTTTTTTTTCTGTTGTCATTTCATCAGCAAAATGTGCTTTAAGAGTGTTTTCATAAAAAAAGATAAACCTTTAAGAACGCATCATCACAAGATTTTACAAACTTATAAAAATGACCCTCCAAATTTTAATTAAATTTGTCTTTGTAGCTAAATAAATTAGCATGGATAAAATGTAGCTGAAGTTAATGTTTATTACACAATTATTTATTCTGACTAAATCAAATAGATGATAAAAATTCAACAATGACATACTGTGCATTAGTTCACTGTCACTCAACACTGGACATACTGTAATTCTCCTTATGTGTGCCTTAAAGGCCTAATTATTCAGTTGCATGAAGATGTGCAGAAAATATTTAAATATACTTCTTCTCAAAGTGACTTTGAATTCATTTGCGCGTCTTCTGTATCTTTTACACTCTAGACTCGTTTGCGATAACAGACTACTCTGAGTTTCCCCAATCAGAAAAAATAGTTTTGCCGTAACCCTTTTCTTAATTTGTATGCTCTTTCATCATACAGTGCCACCCTCTCTTACACACAGCACTTTTATAAATCCTTTGATCTAAGGCAAATCGGCATTAAATAATTTGAAAATCCACACACTTTTGCTGTAAAAATTAAAGCCTGAAGACAAAACCATGAATGAATGTGAAGAGGAAATATTCACATATTGATAAGGAAATTCAAATAAACCGTTCAGAAGTTTAAAAACAGTGTTAAAAATGAAGTGGGTGGGTTGATAAAAAATAGCAATAATTTTATGCTTGGAATTATGCGAGTATGTTTAAGACTGTTTTCTTTTGTGTATTGTTTGTTTATTGCTTATATGTATACAACACACTATAATATATATTCATTTCATTCGTAGTCGTGAGTCTCGACAACCTGAATTGTGTGGGTGGTTACCTACCAGGTAACGCTTGTGGTTGGTCTGCCATTTGGCAAACATCTGCCACGGTGTCCTCTTTCAGTCCCGAGAGGGGTGTCCTCTTTCAGTCCCGAGAGGGGTGCAGTGAGTGTGTACACCTGATGAGCCCCAAATGAGGACGAAACACATGTTGCATACTCTTTCCATTGTTTGGACAGTAAACTATGCAATAAATATATGATGCCATTATTGTCCAAATCAAAGATTCAGGATTCAGCATCTTTGTCTTTTTTACAACTTGAATTAATTGTCCTGTAAAAATGGTCAGGCCCAACTATAAACCAGCAATAGTTTTTCCTGTGCGTTTTTACCCCTCATATTTATACTTGTTAAGCGAAACAGATAAAAAATATAGTGTGTTAAGGCATTTCTTCTAACTGCTAAACTGGGATTTCTTTTTCGGTTTATACTTCAGTTTGATGTATCCCAACACAAGACCTGGATAAGATGCAAATTGAGCCAGGCATATGACAAATCAAAACCAAGAATGTAAGGTTATGCCACAGTTATATAATCTTTCATGGCCAGGACTTTTACAAGATGGTTTATATAAGAAAATAATGTTATTTTACCTCTTAAGAGATTGTAGCAGAGAATCAAAACATTAAAGCCTTCTTTCTTCTGGGTTCTGTATAAAGGGGCCCACATTACTTTGCACACTGTGGTTTTGCAGACTTTTGTTTTATAATTGGAAGCTCTATGGCTTTCTTCAGTGAAACCATGACAGTCACCTTAAAAGCAGCATGAAGAAGAAATGCATAAAAGTGGAGGTGGAAAAATGAGTAACCTACTTTCAGAGAAAAAAAATCTACTGTTTGAAAGGATCCCATGGATTTGGGAATTTGCATCTTTTTACCCTGTAAGGCTGTTTTGCCTGTGTCATTGCATTCAATAAGCTTTGCAGTGTTTAAGCTGCAACCAACTCTTCCCTGCTAAACCTGAAAACTGTTTTCTCCCCTCTATTTTCAATGCTGACATTTATAAAGGCTGTCTCATTTATTGACAACAATCATACTCAAGCTCTTGTGATTTGTGTCTTAGCTGCAGCCATTTACTACAGTAAAGTCAATATACTGTAGACTGTTGCTCCCCAGTTGAGAGGCTTGAATTTTACCCAATGAAACTATATGAGCAAATAACTAAGTGAGTAAAATCAATGTGATCTGTGCAGTGTTAAAAAAAATGAGAGTAGAATGAAGAGAATTGCAATGTAATTTAGGGAAAATATCACCCTGAACTGGATATGCAAGTCAGAACATAATGGATGAGGAACATTGATGGCAAATTTAAAATAGTCATAAACACTACCAGGGCTGATTTATGTCTTAGTTCTTTCTTTCAGCCAGAAAAGTAAATTGATTTCCTGATACACAGTTACTGCCAAAGCACACTTTTCATCCCCACAAGTGAGCACAGTGAAGAACAAGTTAAAAAAATGTACGCAGTGTATAACATTTGGGGACCTTTGATTGCTTTGATGTGTAGTGTGTTTTGGTTTTTGTTTATTAACTTCATCAGACAAACAGATATACCTGTATTTTTGATTACTATTTTTGCAAGAATGAGCCATATTTAGAAATAACACTGAAAATAGTGTAATTCATTTATTAATATACAGTAATCCCTCCTCCATCGCAGGGGTTGAGTTCCAGAGCCACCCGCGAAATAAGAAAATCCGCGAAGTAGGAAACCATATGTTTATATGGTTATTTTTATATTGTCATGCTTGGGTCACAGATTTGCGCAGAAACACAGGAGGTTGTAGAGAGACAGGAACGTTATTCAAACACTGCAAACAAACATTTGTTTCTTTTTCAAAGTTTAAACCTCTGCTCCATGACAAGACAGAGATGACAGTTCCAGTCTCACAATTAAAAGAATGCAAAACATATCTTCCACTTCAAAGGAGCAAACAAATCAATAGGGCTGTTTGCTTTTAAGTATGCGAAGCACCATGGCACAAAGCTGTTTGAAGGTGGCAGCTCACACCCCCTCCGTCAGGAGCAGAGAGAGAGACAGATAAAAAAATCAATACGTGCCCTTTGTGCTTTTAAGTATGCGAAGCACCGTTTAGCATGTCGTTTCAGGAAGCAGCTGCAGCTGCACAAAAGATAGCAACGTGAAGATAATCTTTCAGCATTTTCAGACGAGCGTCCGTATCGTCTAGGTGTGCGAACAGCCCCCCTGCTCACCACCCCTCTACGTCAGCGCGAGAGAGAGAGAGAGAGAAAGAGAAAGTAAGTTGGGTAGCTTCTCAGCCATCTGCCAATAGCGTCCCCTTGTATGAAATCAACTGGGCAACCAACTGAGGAAGCATGTACCAGAAATTAAAGACCCATTGTCCGCAGAAGAAACCCGCGAAGCAGCGAAAAATCTGCGATATATATTTAAATATGCTTACATATAAATCCGCGATGGAGTGAAGCCGCGAAAGGTGAAGCGCGATATAGCGAGGGATTACTGTAGTGTTGTTTTTTTTTAATACCAATTAAAAATAACATCAAGTTAAAATCCAAGCCCAAGTAAACTTGTTCTGGCTGGATTTCAGATACACCAGATTTTTAACACAAGTGATGTAAATATACTATTTTTTGTGTTTTTGTTAATTGTTGGTTGTGGGTCTATAGCTAATTGTAGTTTGTATTTTTAAACACAATTTTTGAAGGTGCCACTCAATGGGTAATTCTTTGTTCCAATCTCAGACTTAAAATGTTGGCAGCAGCTGTCAGATCGAATGTGAGTGTTCGAATATACAGTAATCCCTCGCTATATCGCGCTTCCGCCTTTCGCGGCTTCACTCCATCGCGGATTTTATATGTAAGCATATTTAAATATATATCGCGGATTTTTCGCTGCAATGGATCTTTTAATTTCTGGTACATGCTTCCTCAGTGGTTTGCCCAGTTGATTTCATACAAGGGACGCTAATGGCAGATGGCTGAGAAGCTACCCAACTTACTTTTCTTTCTCTCTCTCTTGCGCTGACTATCTGTGATCCTGACGTAGGGGGTGTGAGCAGGGGGGCTGTTCGCACACCTAGACAATACGGACGCTCGTCTAAAAATGCTGAAGATTATCTTCACGTTGCTACCTTCTGTGTGCAGCTTTTAAGTATGCTGCACGGTGCTTCGCATACTTAAAAGCTCAAAGGGCACGTATTGATTTTTTTATCTGTCTCTCTCTATCTCTCTCTCTCTCTCTCTCTCTCTCTCTCTCTCTCCCTGCTCCTGACGGAGGGGGTGTGAGCTGCCGCCTTCAACAGCTTTGTGCCGCGGTGCTTCGCATACTTAAAGCCAAACAGCACTATTGATTTGTTTGCTCTTTGAAGAGGAAGATATGTTTGCATTCTTTTAATTGTGAGACTGAACTGTCATCTCTGTCTTGTCATGGAGCACAGTTTAAACTTTTGAAAAAGAGACAAATGTATGTTTGCAGTGTTTGAATGCGCAAATCTGTGACCCAAGCATGACAATATAAAAATAACCATATAAAACATATGGTTTCTACTTCGCGGATTTTCTTATTTCGCGGGTGGCTCTGGAACGCAACCCCCGCGATGGAGGAAGGATTACTGTAATTCAAATGCAATATAAAAATGACTTATTCAAAGGCAAAAATTGATTTTCAGATGGCTAAGAAGTCTGCTTGCACAGACCAGATCATGTTTTGTATATTGCTTCCACAATCAACTTTCTGTTTCTTAAATATAGCATTCACACTCCATTTTGAGGACAAATGTTTTCTAACTCACTATGCTGCTCTTGGATCTACTGATTTGTAAACAATTTTCTGGTACTACAAAAGTATCTTTCTGCTGCTGATTCTATCAAAGTTGACTCCAGTGCCTGAGATACCTGAGTAGCTCCTGCTTTATGATAAAATGGTTAAAATGAATTTCAAAAAAGCGTAAGCTGTTTTTCCTTTACCATTAATGACAATACAAAATAACTGCTGCGATTTTTATCATAAACTGCTTTAAAATTATAGTTTTATAGACCCTTTTCATTGTCAGCAGTACTTATTTAGCTAGCTCAGCAAACTTGTATTTTCTCTCACAGTCTGGCTACTGACTTGACCTACATTGCATTAAAACAATGAGGCACAATTTAGAGAGATATGTTCAAGTTACCCGTAGTGTACTTTTGCTGACAACTGTAAAGGAGAAAAGGAGAGAGGAATCTGGTTCTGTTTAGTCTTGCAAGTTATTCCTTGACTAACTGCTCCTTTCCCTTAGCAGTGAACTGGCATCTCGCATTGCATTCATATCCAGTCATGTACAGCACAGCTGATCTATTGCCTGTCCTCCTTGTTCATTGCTTTAAAATTTTGCTCAGTATTGTTTGCTAAGATAGGTGTTTCCTAATAAATAAATACTCAAACTTATTTTTACAGAATTTGCTAAGCTGCTGTGAATAAATTCATTCACTGAATTCCTAATTGGAATGTAGAAGAAATACTTGCAGACTATTATTTGTCTTGTCAGCCATTCATTGATTGCCTCCTTCAGCCTGCATTGCTTAACTGGCATTCTGTTTTGAGGAGCAGTATTAAGAAGTCGGATCTGGTCCCACACACCTAATCTATTTCTTCTTCTTTTTTTTTTTTTGGGGGGAATGTATTTAATGTCTTTGCGCAATCATAAGTGATTTAATCTGCATTTTTTGTGAGAGAACTGTGCTTTCTCTTTGATCTTATCACTTGTGTCTTGCTGTCAACCCAGTTTTTGTTAAAAAAAAAAAAAAGTCAGTTTTCTAGTGTCGCATTCATATAAAGGTTGCAGTCTTCACCTGCTATGCAGAAGCCTCCAGCATGTTATGCTTTGCAGCTTCTCTACAAGTAAAAAATAATAAGGAATAATAAGAAATAACAAAAACACATATTCAGCACCCAGAATATTTAAGCTATGTTCAAATATGTTTAAATATATACTTATTGTTAAGCTGAAAATTTAAACCCTAATTGGTGGCTAATTTTTACAGCCATAGGTTTAACCATGATGGTTGGATAGGTAATAGTTGGACGGCCAGAAAATTGTCAATATTTGCAGATTATAATGATTCATTAATGCAGCTACAATGTTTTTCTTAGTATAATTACAATTACAATTCTTTGTATAGTGCTCTTCATTGAGTGCAGACGCAAAGCGCTGTGAATAATCTCAGTTAAAATACATGTATAGATTGCACTAATCACTTCATATAGAACTGGTACACATACAAATGTATATTTGTTAAAAACACACAACGAACAAAGTAGAAACTGTAACACGCTTTGTGATTTTTTCTTCCCCATTCAAGTATAAGAGATTTGATTTTTTACTTTTTTTAGCTTGCTTACATGTTTTATTTTTTATCATTATGAGGCTCATTTAACTTACCTGGTACAATCTCGAGCATCCAGAGAAGTTAATTGGTGGTGATGAAGTTTCATGTAAGCCACTGACAACATGGTGTGTTTTCACCTGCCGTTTGAATCTGCCTGTGTTTCAATGGCTTGTGTTAGAGACTATGTTTTACCCTCAGTATTGGTTATCATATACGCAAAAGAGGAAAATATAAAGTTCTTAACTGTTTTAAAGAAAATATGAATACAAAAACTGAACTCTCCCAACAAGATCCTTGAATGCACTAGATGGTGCATGAATGCCTTTTTCAATTATTTCGCCCGCTTGCATGCACCTCAATCTCACTACAAAAAGACGTGTGTTTGTATAGTCTGTATGGAGCAGTCACTCTGCCTCATGCTCAAACCACAGCCACAGGAGTTGGTGTGAATTGTACGGAAGATGTAGAGCTTATACAAGTGTGCCTCTGCACTTGGTGAGATAGTAAATGCATGTACTTTTAAATTTTTTGGGGCTTGCATTCTCCCTCACTTTGCATTCAAACCCAAGCAGACAATCTCAGTTTTGTGGTACATGCACGTTGTACTTTCACACAACAAACTACCATACCTTTCCCTCAGACAGGTTCTAGCCCTGTTACACTCAATTTGTGCCACAGCTGCACTGCACAACACATCCATCTTGGGAAAAGATACAACCTGTCCTGGCCCACTTAGCTGACACCTCTGCAAGCTCAGCAATATCATAAAACTGCTATGGAGTTTTCAGTTGTTTTTTTGGCCCAAAGACCACACGCAGGTAGTACTACAATATATCAATTTTGTATTTTTTTTTATTTTTTTGTCTTCAGCTAGTGCTTCAGAGTAGGAAAGAGGATGCTTCAGATTTTCAGTTGTTCATTTTCCAGAAAATGAAATTAAAACTGGGTGAAGAACAACCAGACCAAAAGGTTGGGTGTTGCAGATGTTATAGTTTAATCTTTAAATGATCAGTTCTTACACAATGATAACAGTGAGCATAGCAACAAGACACAAAGAGGCCATCCTGCATCATCAGAAATTTAACTGCAGACAGGACTTTCTAGCTATCTGTTGTAGCAACAAAGAAATAGGCAGCTTAAAGATGAGAACGTAGTGAGTTGGCCATGGAAACTGAGTCAACAAAGACCTGTATTAAACTGACATACATCTGAAATCTAAGGAAGTCCGGCAATGCTATTAGCTTACAGATGTGATGTGCATGAACAAACCCAGGAGAATGGCCTACACACAAAAAAACAAGGACTGATAAATGGCAGCAAGTGCTCTGTGCTGTCAAGTTTAGGCAGAATGTTTGGCTCAAACCGGTGGCAGTTTGTCCATAGAAGACTTGAAGAGCACAACATGAATGAGTGTCTGCAGCCATCAGCGAAGCACAGCAGGAAGATGACTTGCAGGTTTATGGATGCATTTTTGCAAATGAAGCTCATGATAAGAAGTACATACAAATTCTCATCAATCATGCAATACCATTAGAAGGGATCCGGTTAGTCACAACTTCATTCTGCAGCAGGACAATGAGTCCAAAACACAGAGCCAACAACGTAAAGAACTATTATTACCAACAAGAAGAACAAAGAGTTCAACAAACAGATTATATGGTCTCTACGGAGACCTGATTTCAGCATTGAGGCTACCTGTGGTTACGTGGAGAAATGGAAGCAATTGAGGTAACTACAGTGTTCCAGAAGAACCATAACAAGATCTCCAAGATGCCTGGAAAAAATACCAGCCAAAAAAGTGCTGAAAAAGATAGTGAACCAAGGAGAACTAATACAGCTTTAAAGGCCAAGGGTGTTCATGCCACTATACTGAGTGATTTAGCATTTTCCTTATACTGTTACCACTCTCTTACAATTGTTTGATATTTAGAAACTTTTTATTTCATGAATTTTGCTCTTGTGCATGCTGTATTTGGATAAGCACAGCATAAAAAAATGGGGGGGGGGGGGGGGATGGGAGGGAACCAGTAGTTGAAAACATATTCTACAAATAACAGCATAAACTGTGTAAGGTTACTGCTTTGATTATAGCACCTGACTCCTCTAATCTCTATTTCTGTAATTCAGGAAAATGCATTTCATGCATTGTTTGAATGCTAGATCAGATCAACTGTTGGTAACTGTATGTTTGGTTCATCATAGATTAACGTGTGAAATCTGTGAAAATGATTTTGAGTGGGACATAACAGATTATTTGTGTTAATATTAAAACTTGCTACTCTGTTTCAATAAAAAAATTCTTGCCATCTAAGTGAAATGTTGGAGTAATGGGTTAATTCTCCCCCGTTATTAAATGTTAAAGTATGTATCTGTTTTCAGTTTTGGTATTAAATGCTTAAATATTCCGCCTTTTACCATTAGGAGAATGGAAGTGAAGCATGGGTTTGGTCAACATACAATTGGTATGCTGCTTTTATAGTTCCTTCTTGCAGATGTTCGAGGAAATAGTAATTTCCTTAATAAAATGTGCATTGTTAAAAGCAGTCCTTTTTTATCTTGTACAGTGGAACCTCGAGATACGATCACCTCTGTATACGAGAAATTCAAAATACGAGGGAAAGTATGAGCGAAAAATTCAGATCTAAATGCGAGCATTGGCTCGCGTAACGAGCCACGAGCCAGGCTGTGGGTATAGCTCGCGGCTTAGTGAGGGGGCGTGGTAGCAGTTGCGAGCCGCGATCTGCGGTGTCTGCGTTTCTCACTTAAGTGCACAGGTGGGGAAACTGCCCACATCCATGATTGTTCCTGTGGCTGATGGGCTGCAGCTGCCATGTCCTCCCCGCATATATAGAGAAGCGCAAGCCGGTTAAGGGGGAGAAGAAGTAAAAGAAAAGAGAGGAGAGAGAGCGCGAAGGCAGGCAGGCAGTCAGTCAGGCGGGCGGTCGGGAGACGCGAGCGAGTGCAGGCTCGCGTGTAGCTGAACAGTGAGCTGAACAGGCGAGCCAAACAGCTGAAGCAGGACGGTGTAGAGAAGGTCAGCTGCATTAAGAGTGTTGCAGAGCCCGCAGGTGAGATGCTAAACAGAGAAGAAGCACCGGGGATTGTCATCTGTTTTTTTAAAGACTGCATCCTTTTGACGTTTTAACCTCGTGTTAAAGGATTGTTATTCTTGTGTATTTTAAACCTCCACTTCACAACTGTTTTAAGGATTATTTATTTAAAGATTTATTGAATGCTCTACTGCACTTTGGACACCTGTTTTGATTCTTTTAATAATCAGTTATATTATTTACCAGTGTTATTTATTAAAGGTAGACTACAGTATATATAATTTATCAGTGTTATTTGTTAGGAAAATTGATTTTTTATGTTAATATATTTGGGGTGCGGAACGGATTAACTGGATTTCCATTATTTTCAATGGGGAAGTTTGTTCTAGATACGAGAAATTCGCTATACAAGCTCAGTGCTGGAACGAAATAAACTCGTATATAGAGGTTCCACTGTAGTACTAATATAGAAACATGGATCACTCCTAGCTGTCTTACATCTGTAGCAGTATGATTTTTGAAAGATGCTTTAAAACCCGAAAATGATTTCTAAATTTATGTTGGTCAACCTCAAAAACATTTAAACAGATAAAGGCATAATTTTAAATTATAAACATAAAATTGCAGGAAGGTAACAACTGAGAACTACTTGGGTAAACTGTCCTACATGCATCTCTTTCTTTTATGTTGTTCACCATCAGTTTTAAGGATTTTGCTCAACATTTATATTACTTTAATTAACCCTTCTTTTTTCTCATCATAAACAACACTTTACCATTTGACTGAAATATGATCCAATAAATGTCTTCTGGTACATTAACTTTATTCCACTTTTGAATTTAGCTTAACCATAAAATACATTTTATCCTAGTATGGCATTTACAAAGTTTAAGAAAGTAAGTTTTGCCACTTGGATTGTGCCTTAAGTTAATAAAGAGAGAGGCTATGTGTAGCATATAACACAATAAATGCTTTCATCACAGTGAGAAATTTTTTTGTGTTGTATAAAAATTCTGGGGTGTGCCATAATGAGAATACTCATTATTCTTCTCTTTGGTTTCATTCCTGTCTCCAGGAAAGGTTTTTATTGTACTGGTCATTCAGATTTTATTATGGCACTAGGATAAAAATAATGCCTTTATGATGTTCTATAAAAATTCCTGTGTGTTTAAGCTGGTTTTTATTTTCCTTTTTTCAGAGGATTTTTTGTACTGTGTCTGTACATCCCTAGCATACTGTACAGCTAATTGTATATCTTCACAAGCATATTAGATAGATAGATAGATAGATAGATATTATTAAGAAATAGAGAATTTAGAATATTGAAGTGATAAGTTGAAAATCCCCTTTCCTGCTTCCTTAGAATAGTAGATGAGGACAGAGCTGCAGTAAATGCTTGCTGACATTTGGGACGACAGCTATACTGTATTTCATGTTTTTTTGAGACCCTCATTATTCTCTGTCAACAGCTCCATATGTGGAATGTCATAATTTTCCACAATCTGTTTACCACTCAGAAGCTACACTGGCATTCCTAAGATTGCAGCTTTGAATTTTTAATTATACTGCATGCATTTATATATAGTTTGTATAGTATCTACATGGTATAACACATTTACATATACTTTATAATTTTATGAGTATTTATAGATATAAGATGTATTCTGCAGGTGACTTAATTTTGGCAGTGCTTAATGTTCCTCCATTATATCTATTTTTCTTTCGAAAACCTTTCATTCTTGTTCATCCCTTTACCTCCTTTCTAACTATGTGTTTGTACAGCACAGATGTCATAAGGAAATACTACATGTAGGATGTATTTCAGACACGACTTTTCTTCCAAATTAAGTCCTTTGTATCTCTCTTTTGAATTGTAAATCCATCAAAATATTTATATGATGATCTCTGTCCATTTGCGTGCTACAATTAAAGACGCTTGATTCCAGGTGAAAGCAGTTTTGCTGAGATTCAAGGAAAAGTCATTTTAAGCTAGTACTCAGATCAGATTGTCATGCATATTTAAACAATCAGTGATGTCCAATATGAATATAGATATGTGAAAAAGCACTGCAGAAAGAATTCACTGAGCATGAGAAAATGAATTTTCTAAATGGTAAGGCAAAATCGGAAAGAAGTTTCAGCAGGGCACATAGGGGGAACAAATGTAACTGATGAAGAAGCATGTAGTAGACTTGAAAGTAAGGCAGCATTATGTAAATTGTGACATGCAAATGATTACATCTTGATGTTAAGAATTGATTTGCCTCATTTGATACAAATTCCCATTCAGATTGAGGTGCAGATAGTTTCCTATAAAACCTACGTTTTCTATGACTAGAAAGAAGTGTCGAGGACAAACTTTTTTAAATAACAGCTCCTGGTTTGGACAACTATATACAGTCATGGCCAAAATTATCAGCACCCCTGGAATTTTCCCAGAAAATCCACCATTTCTCCCAGAAAATTGTTGCAATTACAAATGTTTTGGTATACACGTTTTATTTCCTTTATGTGCATTGGAATAACACAAAAAAACAGAGAAAAAAAGCCAAATCTGACATCATTTCACACAAAACTTAACTGGGCTGGACAAAATTATTGGCACCCTCAACTTAATATTTGGTTGCACGCACTTTGGAAAAAATAACTGAAATCAAGTGCTTCCTATAACCATCAACAAGCTTGTTACACCTCTCAACTGGAATTTCCGACCACTCTTCTTTTGCAAACTGCTCAACGTCTCTCAGATTTGAAGGGTGCCTTCTCCCAACAGCAATTTTGAGATCTCTTCATAAGTGTTCAATCTGATTTAGATCCGGACTCATTGCTGGCCACTTCAGAACTCTCCAGCGCTTTGTCTTCAACCATTTCTGGGTGCTTTTAGAGGTATGTTTGGGGTCATTGTCCTGCTGGAACACCCCAATGACCTCTGACGCAGACCCAGCTTTCTGACACTGGGCCCTACTTTGCGCCCCAATATCTTTTGGTAGTCTTCAGATTTCATGATGCCTTGCACACAGTCAAGGCATCCAGTGCCAGAGGCAGCAAAACATCTTAGAATCTCCACCATGTTTGACTGTAGGTACTGTTTTCTTTTCTTCGTAGGCCTCATTCCATTTTCTGTAAACAGTAGAATGATGAGCTTTACCAAAAAGCTCTACCTTGGTCTCATCTGTCCACAGGATGTTCGCCCAGAAGGATTTTGGCTTCCTCAAGTACATTTTGGCAATCTCCAGTCTGGCTTTTTTATGTTTCTGTGTCAGCAGTGGGGTCCTCCTGGCTCTCCTGCCATAGCGTTTCATTTCGTTCAGATGTCGACAGATAGTTCGAGCTGACACTGTTGCACCCTGAGTCTGCAGAACAGCTTGTATATGTTTTGAAGTTGACTGGGACTGTTTATCCACCATTCGGACTATCCTTCGTTGCAGTCCTTTTATCAATTTTTCTCTTCTGTCCACGTCCAGAGAGATTAGCTACAGTGCCATGTGTTGTGAACTTCTTGATTATGTTACGCACAGTGGACAAAGGAACATGAAGATCTCTGGAGATGGACTTGTAGCCTTGAGATTGTTGATATTTTTCCACAATTTCTGTTCTGAAGTCCTCAGACAATTCTCTGCTCTTCTTTCTGTTCTCCATGCTAGTGTGGCACACTCAGACATACAACAGAAAGGTTGAGTCAACGTTTCTCCATTTTAACTGACTTCAGGTGTGATTACTATATTGTCAGCACCTGTTTCTTGCGATAGGGGAGTTCAAATGAGCATCATATGCTTGAAATAAAACGATTTACCCACAGTTTTGAAAAGGTGCCAATAATTTTGTCTGGCCCATTTTTGGAGTTCTGTGTGACATGTCAGATTTGGCTTTTTTTCCTCTGTTTTTTTTGTGTTGTTCCAATGTACATAAAGAAAATAAACGTGTGTACCAAAACATTTGTAATTGCAACAATTTTCTGGGAGAAATGGTGCATTTTCTGGGAAAATTCCAGGGGTGCAGATAATTTCGGCCATGGCTGTACAGCTTTCAAATTAGACAAAGTATCTGAAATTTAAGATTTTGGATACTCGTTACTGAGGAAGATTAGGTCAAAACTGCAAGAAGGCATTTATATGAAGCACTGTTCATCAAACCTTTGACACAGACTGTTAATTTAAAAGGAGAAAATAAACTTTAACTAATTTACCATCCATGCCTGCCAAAGAGAAGGACTCCTTTGACTCCATGCAGAAGGAAGTCCATAACCTCTTCCTCTGAGTAGTTCATTTGTGTTAGCTGATATTAGGGCACTTTGATTTGAACTCTAGACCAATTGTCCCACTTATTAAAATATTTGGACCTTTAGTATAAAGGTAAAGTTAGTTCTAATTTTTACTTTTACCATATATGTTGTGGGAGAAAGTATAGCCATGGGATTTAAATTTTTGCTTTCATGTTTTGATGGAATTGCATCTTTTGGGGATCTCTCTATTTGTAATGCTAGAATCCTTTGACAGTTATTTGACAAACGTCAGCTACTAAAATATGAACTCCTTTGTTTGAAGGTCTCTTAATTTAACCTGGAAATGACCCTAACTCTTTATTCCACTAGTAAATAACATTTTCACTCCCAGTTAATTAAATTCAGAATAGTAGGGGCCAGATCTTAACATGGCAGTCCTGGGTGTAAGTCAGGAAACAATCCTGTACAGGGTGCTGTGGGGAATGTAGAAACGAAACCCGTTCAGACTTTTGGAGAACATGCCAACTCAAGACGAGCAATCTATTTCAAACCAAGCTTGTCAGCCCTTCATCTGTTCTGTATATCTATTTACCCAGTTACTTATACAGCATGACTTAATAAACAAACTACTGTATAATACATTCAATATGAATGATTAGAAAGTACAACACTTGCAAGTAATAGAGAAAAATCAGAAGTATAACAGTACAGCTCATAAACAGAATAAGTTATGAAACAAAACACTCAAAATTTCTTAATGGTTGATAAGGTGTTTAGTTTTATTTTTTTTAAGGCTTAATGAACTTTATTTCAGGCAGTATAATTTTACTGCCCATGCTTATTGTTTTTTGCCACAGTGAAACTGTTACACATAAAGATCATCTAAAGAATACTGCCATATTCACAACAAAATGTCTTGCTTCAGTTTTCATGTGGTTCTATTGTAAAGGAGACAATAAGTCAATAATATAAGTTCTTTTTACTAAAGAAAAAAAAATTGATACAGTATACTACCTGGCCAGTTTAAAATGCACGGTATTTAAACAAACAAAGCTGGACATTTTGAACATATTTATCCTGTTAGCTTTAAGAGTGATTTTTAAAAATGAATATTTAAAGCTTAGAGAGTTATCTAACATATTATAAATTAGTTTGTATAGTACATTGTGTGCATTTACACTTCTTTGTGAGTTTCATGTTCACTTTTGATGTTTGTTTATAAAATGTCATTTGATCTCATTTTAGAAACACATGTTTTAAAGAAGAATGTGGTTAAATGTTTAGGTGGGGAGGTTCAAGTTAGGTTAATGGATTTTCTGGCGCAGCTCTTACTAAGGTTAAGCTGGTATTCAGGAACAGCATTTGTCAATGGTGCACTTCAGCTTCAATGGTCACCTCTTAAAACAAATGAATGCCATGTCTTTTCAGTTTCCTGCACAGTTATTGAAAGAAGTGATAGGTTTATGAAGTTTGTTTATTTAGACTTGTAGATGACTGTTTGTCCATTTTATCAGTAGTCTACTTTAACATTTTTTTCCTGTCTTCATTCTGTATTTGCACATATTTATTACATAAATGATGTTAATTGGAAGGTTATTGCAAATTGGTTGTAATTTATCCATAATTCTATACTGAAAAGAAATCAAACTGTCTGTCTGACTCAGACTCTCAAACAATTCATTTATAGGAACAACATGACATTGAAATACTGGTCAAAATGTGTAATAAAATTTCAATTGTGGAAACTTAAGAGTTTTTTTTTTGCCATTTTTAAAACAAGTAGCCTCTTGACATTTTGTTATCCTTATTTTTTTCTATTTATATGTATATATACTGTATATAATATATGTGTGTATATATATATAGTGTGTGTGTGTATATATATAATATATAACATTACATTGCTCACAGCATTATTTTTTTCATATTAATGAATGTTTAACCTTGTATTTAATGAATGAACTCTGTCAAGCCCTGTTCTATTTCTTTGGCTGTGTTGAAAAGGTTAACTCGATTTTGAGGTCAGATGGCATTACGCAATGAATATTTTACATAAGCAACAAACTAGCTCATCGTTTGTCACTTATTGACACTGAGATTTGCACAATGGATAATTTTAGAATAATAGAGTTGCTCCATTGGACTGAATATTCATAAATCCCTACATACAAAAAATGTCTCTAGCTTATTTTTCCTAATACTGTATTGCAATTGTGTGGTATATATGGGTTTTATGCATTACATTTTAGCAATTCCCTTTGTTGGTAGGTGTAAATGGTTTTCACTTACGCATATGAATGCATGTAACATCTTAGTGGGGACTGTCATGAATGTGATGCAACATATTTTGCTATGATTTGTTGGACTCAACACTTACACAAAAGTTTATTGTTGTAGAGATTTATAAGGGCAGAATAATTCTGTTTTCAAGTAAATGAAGGTAGAACAAAATAAGCGATTCATTGTCAAGGGAGATAAATCGTGATGTCAACTTAAATCTCAACCCATGGGTGATGCATTTTAAAGCCATTTGTTGTTCATTTTAAGGTAATAGTGTTAATTTATAACAAAGTACACACAAAGCCAAGGCTCAATCACTGCTACTCCCATACATTTGTTACATATCAGTTCAAGCTATTATAGCACCCTCTTCCTTACCAAGTTCAGATAGCTACATTAATGGGGAAATAAACAATATGCTGTACTTTAGTTCTTCCTATATGTTGACATTAAAACTTCACAGAAGCTGATTTTTTTTAATAACATTAATATACTCATAACAAATCTTAAAGCTGCTTGGAAATGATTTTATCTAATTTTAAGCAATCTCAGTAAGAAAATGAACTTATTTATAAAGGGTGTAATAGGATTCCTCAAATTAAATTAAACAAAAGTTTGTAGTGTAAAGTGAAGTATCACAATAAATTTTTGTTGTCAAAATGCTGTCCCTTCAAGTTTTAATCTAAATATTGCTATTGCAGGATTTGGAATAACAATAAAACCAAAACTATCTGTCCTGAGGGGTAACTTTATTTTAGGGCATTCTCAAAACCACAACCTTGCAAAGTAGATGCTTGTTAACATTGTTCTCATTTTGGATCTTATCCTTGATTTATTTTTGGATAATTTTATTTGAGAGAGATGCATTCATAGTTTAATTAAATTACATTATGGCTTACGTAACATGTATTTGAGGGCTAAATGTTCAGTGATACAAATGTAATTGCAATATGAAGGGCCCTAAATATCTGAATGCCAAGTAACTTATCTGAGTTAAGCAATGTAAAGGTAAGCGTTTATCCTAGTCATTCTTTATTTTGTATGGGACCAGCAGATAATAGTCATAAGCTTTAAAGTGTTTCCTATGTTGGCACTGTATTTTGAATGAATATTCTCCCACTACATAAAGACAGACATGTAGGCAAGAACTTGAACAGAAATTGTTTTCTGTGCCAAACCAGGTAGGTATAGTTTTGTTACCTTCTGCTTTATTTCGCACTCTTAAAATAAATATATTCATGATGCATTAATAAAATTGGAAATCTGTTAATGTAATGCTTCCCTCTCCTTATCTCTTTTCATTTTATTTTAACAAGGTAAAATAGCAGTCACAGTATATAATTTTTTAACGCAGAATCTTTTTTTATATACAGTGTACAGTCAGATGCTCTGAAAAGATATTGAAAATGGAAAGGATTTGCTCAATGCCCAATTGTGTTAATCATCTTTTATTAGTTTATCTTTTTCAGACACCAGTTGCACTTTTGGGGTGATAACATTTTATTTGTCAGTACAATAATGTCCCATCATATTTACAAAGCCAAGTTCAGTTGTTTAGATAGCTTAAAGAAATGTTTAGGTCTCCAGCTTTGTGTATAATAACACTAATGTTGGTTGGGATTTTCATAAATCCACCTATTGACTTGTAAGTAGTTTTTAATTTGTAAATGCTAACGTTCATCCATTGAGAATATAGTGAAAGGATTTTAGCAAATTTGAACAGCAGTGAAGATGCTCAGGAAAAGGTTTGCCTTTTAGTACATTTAAAGAAAAAGTGTGAGGAATCTGACTCGTATGATTTGAGTCAAAGTACTGCTTTATCTTTATGAAATTGTATCCTTTGTAAATTTAATGTACATAAATGACAAACACAACCACCAATATTTCTAAATGACTGCTACATAAGCTATATAGTTTCAATATCTACTCATCTACCAAGATGAGTGTGTATATATATTTTGAGCTTAGATGAGTCTCATCATCAATGTCCTACAGGATGCTTGGCATTTGAATTTGAGCTATAGACTTGGTGGTTTCATTGTCTTAACCTCCATTTTGCATATACTCTCTAGTTTTTGTATAAATTCTTCTATTTTGGATGGCCACTATAATTCCATGGTGCACATTTCAATTTGGATCACATGTTCAGAGTTTAAATTGTTAATTTGAATTACATAGTCTTAATAGTATGTTGAAAGGAAGCACTTTAACTTGTTTATGGTATAGAATCTTATACTCTCCATTTGACTTCTGTTTTTACTAAGTAAAAACCAAATGATTTTCTTAATGTTCAGCATTTGTTTTAAAAATGAATTCACGGTGATGAAGATGTGCTTATCTTAACCATGAAAACTATTAAGTAATTTTCTTCTGTTAGTGTAGTGTCTTCTGCCATCTTCTTCTGAACAAATTTTTAGTATCATTCAGGAATGTAAGCCTTTTCTCTGACTCAAGGTGTTGCCTTGCCCCCAATTGATTATATTTAATTTAACAAACTCAAACTTCTAACCATCACAGTAGGGGGGAAAAAAATGCTGTACTTAAAGAAAAAAAGTGTATGTGCTTTATGTATACCCACCAAATGAAAACAGAAAATGGATGAGTAAATGATTCACATATGATAATTAACAGATGGCAGCTAACATTACATATTCATAATTCTAGCCAACAGCATTTGGCAGCTGTAATTGCTTTACAGGTGTTTACTGCCTCTCTATCATTAAATGAGATGTGTCTGAACTCTCTTATTTGAACTAACAGGGCACCAGTTGTTCCTAGTTTTATTTAAAGTTGGGGGCTTTGAGTCAGTCATCACAAAGAAAGTTTGGAAAATCTGTAACAAATTTGGGAAAAAGCAATGCATTGACCTGCAGGAGTGTTGCTTTCCCACTGAGTATGTAGAGCATTTATTATTGGGGATCAAGAATGCAGTTTCCTGGTGTAATCAGACAGGTATGCCTCTTAAGCTCTTAAGGCTTATGCTATTAGAATGCTATAATAGGTGGCACTAGAAAGGTGCGTTATTGCTGAATTTAATTTTGTTCTGTTAATTTGGTTGAAGCAAGTTAATGTTTTTGCTGGCATATTATGCAAATTAAACTGTAGCCTATTGACTCACACATACAGAACTACAGTCTTTTATTAGTGCGTTTATCTTCACATAATCCCTGCGGCTTTCACTGTCTGCCCTTCCCCCCCTGTGGAATTAGTTGCTAAGCATTGACTTCATTACTTTCAGGTATTCTAGCCTAAAGAGACAGTAATAGGCATCATTGACAGCAAGTACCTGTCAGCTTTCCAATCCTTTGTATATGGAAGTCTCAGTGATTCAAACCCTCTGCCATATACAGCTCCAGGGTAACCGGGAAAAAAAAAAAAAAAAGGCTCTTGAATTTTTAATTGGTCATAAATGCCACTGCAGGACATTGAACATTTTTTGCCTTTTTTTTCCTGGCCCATTGGTAAAACCAGATGCTACAGTATTGTATAATTTTTTTTGAATGAATGGATGAATTTGTAATTATTTAATGGATAAAAGTGACTCCAATTTTTACATCCAGCTTGTCTCAGAAACTTTACAAGTTTGTATTAAGAAATACAGATTTAGCCTGGGAATTTCCCAGCACATTTTCTTTCTTAAATAAACTGTAGGAGTACTTAATAAGGGTAGGAGGTTATGAAACAAACCACAAAAAAAGCAACCTAATTATAAGGTGACATGCGAGTGCCTCTGGCTTCCATGGCCTTTTACATGAAGAGCTCTTTTTTTAATACAGAAATTATCAATTGGAAATTTGCAGTTGCCCTTTAAATAAAGAAGACACAGGACAGGAGCTCATATGTCTAATCCATCATTCTTTTTATGCTGCTGACTCTTCCAGAATGCAGAATGCAAGAGTTTAAGCAATCATTTTGGTCCAGTTATGTAAATTAAGTTTGTCTCCCCACATACAAAATGCACGCAGATTAGTGTAATTGGCATTTTGCAGATGGCTCCAGCGTGAGTGTAGGTACTTACATGAGAGACCTGATGGACTGATACCCCCATCCAGGGCCGTTTCTTGTGCCCAGTGCTGCCAGGATAGGTCCCGGCATTCTGTGACCCCGACTTGTGTTAAATAGGATAGAGAGAATGTTATGTGTAAGTGCAGCCTAAGAATGCCAAATTCTTTTAGATGATAGCCAGAAATCTTAAGTTGATTGGTGTTTCGTCCATGGCAAGCCGTAAATGGCCCTAAGAGATATTGAAAAAGAAAAAAAAAATCTGCCTTAATCCAGGCTTCTGTGGTGCTTGATAATGGTGTATGACATGGAAAAGACACCTTCTGTACTTTATGAAATAAATGAAATTGTTTTGAGCCCCAAAGCTAGTCCGTCAGAGGCTTAAGATAGGATTATAGAATGGCTTTTATGTGACACACTCCACCAGGCAGAAATTTCTTTATTCTTTGTATGGATGTGAGAGTAAATCCTTTTCTATAAGTAAAGGAGTTTTTTCTTCCGTAACGTCGTATAGATGTCAAGCAAGGCCAGATGGAATAGATTTTGCAAGCACTTTTGAATGCAGTTGAAAGAATATGTAATTTCTTCGTCTGTTTAAGGCTAGACTTGCATTTCCTAATTGTTTTTGGCAGATTTGCTGTTATATTGACCATGTGGAACAGTGGAAACATCCTTGTACAGTACATGTGTCTAATTTATACATGGCACCCCTGGTAAAGATGAATAAAAAGGGTTGTTTAAGCAAAAAAATCAAATTTGGAGAATTGCCTTAATCTCTCACTAAAAAAAATGAGAACACCTTTACTTGAAAATTTATTCTGAGAAAAAATAATCCATCAGGAAATAATAATTATTTTTTAACAAAACCCCATGTGACGTAATTATTGGCAGCCCTAGGGATTCTTGTAAACAAACTGTCAAAAGCATTTTTTCCATGTGTATATATTACTTTTATAAGTTGATCAGAGTGTATGGGAAGTTTCAAGCAGTAATCCATGACATCATATGACACTGGGGTATAAATATGAGGTGGCACAGATGCCACATTCCCTTATTCTTTCATCAGCATCTGGAAAGATATGAAGGTTAACACACTTTTTCCTCATTTAAATTGTTTCTTCTCCTATGTCTAGAAATGAATATATAAAAATGCCCATAAATACAGTTTGGACAATGATTAAAAAGTTCTTGGAAGAGGACCCATGTTTATTTTGCCTGCACAGTGAGCAGGATGGTTAGAGAAGTAAATCTATCCCCAAGGATCACTGTTGGAAAAATGCAGAAAAAAAGTCTCCAAAACTATCATCAGACATTCATACCAACAGATCTTTTGGAGGGCATGCCAAAAAACCTATACTATCATTTAACCACAAACATAAGCACCTAGAGTCTGTTAAACGCTACTAGAACTTTGATTGGAACAGTGTTCTGTGGTCAGATGAGTTTTTTGGCAACTATCACTCTATATGGGATTGGTGTAAAAGAATAGCTGTGCTGAAAAGAACTTGATCCCCACTGTCAAGTATGGTGGATGCTCTGTGATGTTGTGGGGGGTGTTTTTTTTTCCTATAAAGGCGCTGGGGACTTTGTTAGGGTACGTAACATCATGGACTCCATGACATACCAGGAGATTTTAAATTTAAATCTGGCTGCCTCTGCCAAGCAACTAAAATTTGGTTCTCGTTGAATCTTCCAGCACTGATCCAAAACATATATCTTCTCCCCTGGCCATCTTGATCCTTGAACCCCCATTGAAAACCTTTGCTGAGCTGAAGATTAAAGTGCACAAGGGAGCCCCTAGGGCCCTGGATGATCTGGTATCCTTAGACGGTCTGGTATAGGTGAAATCCCGTTGTAATGAAATTCATGGCAGCATAAAAATATAGAATATAACTGAAGAAAAAGAAATTATTTAATTCACATGTTGTTGTCAATGTGTAAAAACCGAAGCCCAAATATTAATCAATACAAAGTAGACATCTCTGCTTGGCTGGTGCAGAGGTAAGAGCTGCTGTCTCGTGATCATGAAGTTGTGGGTTTGATCCTGGGTCATCCTTGAATTTACCATTGTAAGTAATGAGCTGCTAATATTATTACTATCATATAATACAAACATACATTTGATTTGAGTCTGTAACACCCAGTGTAAATTTATGCTAGTGTTAAGATGCACTTCTGTGTAGATTTGAAAGGGTTCACAGGATCTACTCCAAACAATCCAATTCTTCCAAGCCATTTGTTGTCATCATCAGGTTTTTAATACTAATATACAATGTGTGCTGGCTGGGAGCTTTAAGGTATTGGACATCCCACAATTAGTTTTTCCCTGATTTCTCCATGATGACCTTCCAGTAAGGGGAACATGCAGACTAAAATCTGCTATCCATAAATTCATTTTTTGCTTCAGATGATCTTAGAAAATTCATTTTTGTAATTGGTGCAGCCCCTCCTTTCCCTGCTGCTTTACTTTCCTTGAATGCCAAAAAGGCTTTGATTCGTTAAACTGGGCATTTCTTTGGCAGGACCAGGATTAAATAAGATTTAGTGATGAGTTTGTGGACATGATTAAAACCTTATACTCCTCTCCTGATCTGTGCGGCTTAAAATGCAGACATATTCTTATGAAGAAGGTTTCCAGGCAGGGCTATGCTCTCTCCCCTCCTCTCTGTAATTATCATTAGAGTCATTAGCCTAAATTGTTAGTAAGTGTAAAGTACTTCTATTACGTAATACTGATCATTTCATTGGCATAAAGTGAAATTCTATCTTCCTGTATCTAGGAAATGCTCCTAAAAATCTCTGACACATTTGAGATCTTTTTAAATCCTTTGTAATTATGTCAGGGTGTAATTTTCTAATGGGTCCTCAGTTCTTCTTCTTAACACCTTTGCCATTCTTCTATTTTCTCAACTTTTGTCCCCTTTATTGATTAGCTCATGTATTTGGGCATTGATATATCCTTGTTTGAACATGATACTGCTATCTCAAACTATTGCCACATCTTTCCAGATGTTAAATCCTCGATTTGATGATGGTCAAACTTTCCAATGTCTTTTCCATCATGTCTTGGTGATTGTTGTCCTCAGATTCATCTTTGGCAGCTTCATGATCCCCCTTACCCCCCATCACTTTCTTTTTGGTTCTAGGTGTATTCTATGCTATCGAATTTTATTTGGAATAGCAAGACGCATACTGTTTCTAATCCAGGATAGATTGTTGCAGGCATTGAACTGCCTGCTTTACAACTGTATCACTGGGTTTATATTTTATGTACGGTTTGGCACTTGATAAGCCATTCAAACCCCGCCTGCTTATCTTTCCCTCTAGTTGACAATTGTACTTGCAAATTAAATTGAGTTGTATGTACCAATTTAAAGCTCAAGACAGCCAGACTCCACCTAGGGCCATTTTTATTTACACTATACAAATTTGGAAGAAAAACTGAAAAAGAACCAAAGTGACACTTCCCTGTCTTCAATAATCATGCATTGCTTTTAGGTGGGTTATCGGTGTTTCCTGCCTGAATGGAGGCAGTGTGATATCCGTACATTGGATGGTCTCTTTGGGGGCTCTGGCCTCAAATCATTGCTGTCTCGTCCTGTCATTTCTCATTTCGCCTTTTTCTATTTCCTGCAGGTTTGTTCAGCACTTAAGACATATAGTGTTTTCCTTACATCTCTTTTATTTCCTGTTTTTGTAAGGCTTCCTGTAAACTCTCTACCCCTTATCTCTCAATGGTCTTAGGACCTTAACTTATCCTCTCTTTAGTTTGCTTGGATACAGTTTTCAGAAATGTCAAATTTTCATCAAGAAATTCCAGCCATCAGTTTACTCAGTTTAAATTTGTATACAGGTTACATTTTACTTCTGTAAGCTACATTTAATGGGCCTTAGCCCAGATGTCCTCTGTCACTTTTGCCTCTCTGATGACCGTGGAGCATTTAAGCATATGTACTGGTCCTCACGGTTTTCTGGTCTCTGAATCTCTTGCATATTCTCTTCAGTGGTATCGGTTCCTCTCGTTTTGACACGTTATATACTCTTAGACAATTCAGGTCTTGTTCTGTCAATGGACCAGTGCAAATTCTTTTGTCTTGGCACTGTTGCTGCTAAAGTAATTTGTACCTCTAGTTGGAAGACCCATTATCTAGCTCAGGGGAAGAGCTGGCTGTCTACCTTTTACAACCCGATCCTTATGGAGTTTTCTGCATCACAAATAAATTGAGCATCCATTGAATCCATTCATAACTGTGATTTTGATGCTTCCACATTTAAGACTTATGTGCAGAGTCATATGATGCAGTCACTTCATAGGTCAAGTAGTTTGGTGTGTTCAGTTGGCTCTACTGTATTTGCTAGTGGTATGGTACAGAACATGGGATGGGGTGTGAGGGGCTCCTGAGGAACAATCTGTGAATGTATTGTACATGTTGATGTTTTCCTTTTTTGACATATCGTTTTTGTATTGTTTTTGTTAAATAAAACAAGTTGATCACAAAAAATAAAAATTCTGGACTGTTCTTATAATACACGCGTTGAATCTTTCTAGATACAACAGGTCTTTTTCACATCCCATACAAATAGAAGTCTCTGAAATGGCTGAGTTTGTGATGTGTTCTTTGGTACTAGTCTTCATAAAAGTGACCTCTTTATAGTTACTGTAAAAATTCTATAAATTTAACCGTATTAGGGCTCTTTTCTTATGCCTTTATATAAATAAAAATATGATTACAGTATGTGATTTCTATGGAGCAGTTATTCATGTCTATATCTACACTGGTGTTAATTTGAGCGAGAAGCTATCATCTGTCTTGATTTACAATATAAATCTGACTTTTGAAAGTAGTTAAATGCTTAAGTTTGATCTTTCTCTAGCTACCTTTATATTTTTGTAAATTAAAATCTTCACCTCAGAGCTAGTTGAATGAAGATTAATTGGTCTTCCTGTAATTTATATTATTCCTACAGTGGACACAATGTAGCAGTGCTGCTGCTTTGTCTGAAGCCCTTGTAATTGACAATGAAATATATCACAAGTGATTTTAAAACATTAGCCAGCTTGAATTTACAAGTGTGTGAAAGCCATCACTTTTGAAAGGGCACTTGATGGCTTTAAAAGGACAAAATGAAAAAGTCATTTTTCATTGTTGTTGATGCCATTTGCTCACTACAAAGGATATTTAAAAACTATTAATAAATAGTAGCCATAAACTGGGCATCTGAGTTTCAAGAGCTGGTTAGGAGGAGTGAGAGAACTGTTAAGACTCCCAACCATTCAGTTTCCCTCAGAAATATGTTTTTTTTCTTTGTTTTGCTTTCTTAGATGGTTTCCTCATTATTTAGGTACTTTTATGAAATAAAATATGCTGCTTTTGGATAAAACTAAAGTGTGTTGAGCTGTAGGCAAAGCTTTTAAAAAATTTGATTCCCATGGTCATTAACTTGACAGCATAACAATATAATCTGGATCTATAGACTGTAAATGTATCTCATGAGCCTGGTGTACCTGACCTGCTTTAGTACAGCATTTCCCCAACATGACTTTCCTGGTTACAAGAGAGAGCCACAAACAAACCTAACTAATGGTGGTAGTGTCTATGTTCTTAAATAGGACTGTTCTATCTGAAATATTGCACAGGGTTATGATGTAAAAAAAACATATACTTGGTACCTGTCCCTTTTTCCAGAAAGGAAAAAAAATTATTTATTTTTTTTTAATGATAGTGGATTTTGTGATAATAAATGGCCATTGGTCATTGTGTGTGTGTGTTTTTTTCTGTTTTTATAAAATCATGTTTTTAGTACAGGTTAAAAAATCCTATTATCCCATTATAGTGAGCATAGAAGCAATGAAATTTTCAGAGTAACGAACGCTGGCGGGACTGGTTGCAGCTGCTTTCCGGTAACTTAACTTTTTTTTTTTTTTATGATTAGTTTATGATCTAGTGGACTGAGCAACTGTTTTCATTTGGCAGATTTGTTCAAGTATTATTTTTCAGTTTTTTATAGCTGGACTGATGATTTCTAGCTTGACTGGTGATTTTGTTGACACTTCAGTGTGACTGTCTATGGACTACTTTCAGCCTAACCCTGTTTTGAGACTTACCTGGTTCTGTTCTCCGGACGTCTGAGTTGTCTGCTTCCTCGCCTACAATGTGGACTGATAGGATCTTTATTTGGTTTGTGTTTGTTTGGTCCATCCTGTCACTCACTATCCAACCTGCAACGGGCCTGCTTCAGTACTCCGCTGGTGAGCTCCTCCAGCGGTGCTGCCACTGACTGCACTGTATGTCTACCCGGACATCGTATTCTTCCCCCTTCTGACATATATCCACTGTGGGTCCCGCCGGTCCAGGGTCAAGGCTGACACCTCAAAAATAATAAATTCCATCTGGTCCAACTCTCAACGTCCTCCACGTAACATAGGCAGGGTTGCTGACCACGGTGTGCTAGCCAGCCTAGCTCGGTCAGCTAACACTGTTGCCAAATGCGATAATACCATTGTCAACTTCGGTTTATTGAACATCCGCTCACTTATGAGCAAGGCATCTCATCCAGGATCTCCTCACTGATCGTAACTTTGACTTTTTCTGTCAATCCGAGACATGACAACAACCTTGTGACTTTTCCCAACTTAACAAATCTGATTACCTGTTTTTACATTCAGCTAATTACATTCAAATCAGTTTGTAACGCTATCCGATGTGGCTGATCATTTGGTGGGTCATGCTCATCATAGAGCATCTGTTCAGGTACATGCTTGCACACTGCGACACACTTTCCGTGGACTATAGAGCACCACATTAATAGAGTAGAAATTATTTCTATTTACATAAGCAAATTCATTCTCTGAAGGTGCCTTTCGCATAGTGACGGCACCGAGCACCACAACGGACAGGTTTTGTGCTCTTTACTTTGAGGTGACTCCCTATCCTTAAACAAACTGCTTGCCTGTTGCCGCACTAGTTGGAAAAAATACCTGCGACTGTGCGGAGCTGCCGTTTTTATAGGCTTTCCAGCTATATTCGATGTAATGTCAGCTCATTCCTTTGGTGATTCATCCCTGGCTGATGTAACTTGTCCAGCGTCATTGCAGTAGCAGTGTGTGTGCAGTTGACCGCTCTGATTACATTTGGAAAACCGGACGTTGCTGCAAATTGCTCTTTTATGTATGACAGCTCAACCACAGTGTAAGGAAATCTTAGATATCTGAAGAGGATAACAACATCCTATATATTTGGCATGCCACAACTCTGTGGTGATTGTGAAATACCCAATCGGTCAGCAAGTTTACATTGAAAAGCTCCTGTGGCTAAAAACCCGGAAGTGAATAGAACTTGCAAAGGAGCAGGTAGAGCACAATTCCTCAGTCTGCCTTTGTAAAGCTGGCGCCAGTTCAGTACACAGCTCCTAGAGGATAGCTGTTGGAAGTCTGAATGGACTTAGAAGCAAGTTGTCATCATCTGTAAATACGTGCTCTCTTCTAATTCTTACATTTGCGATGTCTTTTAACAATGCTAAAGCAGCCACGGTAGTTGGAATAGTTTGGCCACTCCTTGCACTATTATATTGTTACAGAATTATTACAATCAAGAGAATTATATTTGTAAATGATATGCAATTAATTTGAGTGTATTTGGTAAATCCATGGTCTTGGATGCGAATGTAAAAAAGAAAGGGGACACCACACAGAAGCAGTAGCACTGCTTTGTTGCTGGGTGCCGCCGATTTAGATAGATAGATAGATAGATACTTTATTAATCCCAGGGGGAAATTCACATACTCCAGCAGCAAAAAAATAAAATTAAAGAGTAATAAAAAATGCAGGTAAAAAACAGACAATAACCTGAATAATGTTCAACGTTTACCCCCTCTGGTGTAATTGAAGAGTCGCATAGTTTGAGGGAGGAATGATCTTCTCAGTCTGTCAGTGGAGCAGGACAGTGACAGCAGTCTGTCGCTGAAACTGCTCCTCTGTCTGGAGATGACACTGTTTAATGGATGTAGTGGATTCTCCATAATTGATAGGAGCCTGCTGAGTGCCCGTTGCTGTGCTACGGATGTCAAACCATCCAGCTCTATGCCAACAATAGAGCCTGCCTTCCTCACCAGTTTGTCCAGGCGTGAGGCATCCTTCTTCTTAATGCTGCCTCCCCAACACACCACTGCGTAGAAGAGGGCACTCGCCACAACCATCTGATAGAACATCTGCAGCATCTTACTGCAGATGTTGAAGGATGCCAGTCTTCTAAGGAAGTACAGGCGGCTCTGTCCTTTCTTGCACAGAGAATCAGTATTGGCAGTCCAGTCCAATTTATCGTCCAGCTGCACTCCCAGGTATTTATAGGTCTGCACCCTCTGCACACAGTCACCTCTGATGATCACGGGGTCCATGAGGGGCCTGGGTCTCCTAAAATCCACCACCAGTTCCTTGGTTTTGCTGGTGTTCAGTTGTAGGTGGTTTAAGTTGCACCATTTAACAAAGTCCTTGATGAGGTTTCTATACTCTATATTTCTATACTATTTGCAAAACTGAGCAGAAACGTGCATGAGGCTCCAGGAAAGTGTGAGGAAGTACAGGCCAAATACCGGTGTTAAATGTTCTAAACATCCTGTGACAAGCATGTTACGCTATAAACCTGATCCTGCAGAGTAGAACCTATTACTTTGCTGTTTATCAGACGCAGAAGAGTAGCTAAAGAGCTATCCTTGCACTGCTGCCATTAGAGATGGTGAATTGCCAGCAACCCCTGGTCACAATAGTATACGTTTTTTCCTCATATTCATTGTAATGAAATTTCCGAAATATTTTTATTGTCCCATGAATTTCATTACAGCGGGATTCTACCTATATATAGTAGAGTAGTACCTCATCCTTGAGCTATTTAATTCCTGCTATTGAATTACTACATTATAACAGACTGAACAATGCTTCTCTGTTCTTACTCCAAAGTTGTGGTGTGATCTCTCTATCTATTCGAGTTATACCCAATTTACTTGTTTTTAGGTGTCTTTCGGAAATGCACCTTTTCATTAAATATTTTGGAACTGCTCAGTTTCTCTCATACAGGTTAGCTGCTGTGGCACTAACAAAGAGTTTGACGTGGAATTTAGTCTTGGTGTAGTTGAAGGTACAGTTGGTTAGTAGTTCTAATCCTTTGTGCTTGCATTTTTATATTCTCCATTGCTTTGGATGCTTTCACATTCATTCTTGTATGCTAAATAGTAATAATCTAAGCATCACTGAAAAACCTCTAAACATATAGCTTTAAATGTCTTTCGCCTGTTTACTCAATGACGTTTGAATGTGTATAACCCCAAGTGCTGATTACTATCACAAATTATTGGTCTTCTAAAAGTTGCAAGTATAAATAAAATCAGTTTGAATGGTTGAACCTTTAAGGTTGCAAAATTGTGGAAAGATCAGTTTCTTTGTGTAAGAGATGCCCTATCATTCAGTGTTAAAATACGGAATATAGGACATTACGCTACTCCTTTTTAGAGCTGCAGTGGCTGTTTGTTTATTTAGTTGTACAGTATGGTGTAAGATAAAGCTTGTCAATTGCAATGAATTGTTGCTCTTCTCTTGTGTTCTTTTCCTGTTTTTTGGCAATTACTTCCACTCCTGTTAAGCCATACTATCTCTTTACATGGAGTAATAGCAGAGTGATGGGGCAGTTACTGATAACAACCAAGCCATCTTATTTTATTTCAGTTTATACTGTGCTGGATAACTGAACCAATTTTAAATTGAATAAGAGTTTTCCTTTTACATTACCTCAAGTTATTAAATTGTATAGATCTAGAAATCACTTTGAAAAAAGAATGTATACTCTATGTTGAATTACGTCACTAGAGGTGAAATTACAACACTCAGTAGCATAGGCCTAGACCTGGGATGATTACACAAAGGTGAAATGCCCCTTTTGTTTTTCTCACATAAAGACTGATTTATACTCCTGCGTCAAGCCTACAGCATAGCTTTGGGAGGTGTCTGCTCTGTCGAAAACATTTACACTTTTGTGTCGGGCTGTGCCACAGGCACATGCCTGAACAGTAGTTGGCAGTCTATAGCATGCAAGAAAAGTGAATTATCCATTAGAATGCAGGCAGTTTTTGCCCTTCAGGGCCACTGCTTTCTCTTGCTACACATTTCCTTCCATAGGCAGATGTATTTGTTCTATACTTTTTCATACATTTGCCAACTTCCAAACCGGAAGATTAACGGAAAAGTGTTTCAGGAAATACACCTTTGCTGAACTGGCCAGTCAGAGTTGAAGGGGTGTGCATATGGTTCATGTTGACAAGATGTGTAGTCAAATTTTTGAGGAGGTGTAGTTACGCCATAGGCTTGTCACATAAGTGTAAATCAGCCTTAACACAAATCTCAGGAATGATGAAACCGATGCATTGTATTCAATTTAATTTGCACAATGTGTTGATATTAGGTTATTTTTTTTATTATATTAACATAACTAGTAGGTGAATATTTTTACCTACATTCTAAACATTTAGGAATGCAGTTTCACTAACAGATTATAGTTTACTATTGTGAAAAAGTTATTAAAGTAGTTGATGTTCTGAAATGTAGCAGCAAGTGGTGTAGATTTCTTAGACTAGCTATGACATGAGTGTGATTAGCCCCCCTCCCCCCCCGCCCCCCCAGCTTAGTAATGAAAGCCCTATATAAAACCCATTTAATCATCTTTAAAATGTAGGCCCTGACACTTGGTTTGTTCATTTCCTACTGTATGATTAATGGGAGTCCTTGAAGTGTTAGTGCGGGTTTTTAACTGCAGCAGTCAAATTGACTTTGGAAGACAGTAGTACAAGTTGTTGTCTTACAGAATAAGTGCATTGCAACATTAATCCTGAATGTGTTCTCTGACCACTTTTGATTCTTGTCATTTTATTCCTGTTTAAAAGGCCAGATTACTCCTAATTGACATTTTCAAAACAATGGAGAATGCCCTAATGTAAATGAGATACTAGCAGATGGCTTTAGTCAGCATTCAGAAATGAAAATCCTTTTTTAAGTTATACTTTTAATTACTACATTACTACATTAGTTACAGTCATAATTATTGTAATATTTGTGTTTCAATGGTAAAACCTGTTAGTTCTACTCTAGATGCTTCCATCATCAAGGAGCAGTCTTGCCAGACTCATTTATGAGCATAATGCTTTGAAAAAATAGTATGTAAAAGACTTGAGTATTTAAAAGGTCTTGCATCTAATAATTATTATTTAGACTAACTTGAAACTACATGTTCTCCCCGTGTCTGCGTGGGTTTCCTCCGGGCGCTCCGGTTTCCTCCCACAGTCCAAAGACATGCAGGTTAGGTGGATTGGCGATTCTAAATTGGCCCTAGTGTGTGCTTGGTGTGTGGGTGTGCTTGTGTGTGTCCTGTGGTGGGTTGGCACCCTGCCTGGGATTGGTTCCTGCCTTGTGCCCTGTGTTGGCTGGGATTGGCTCCAGCAAACCCCTGTGACCCTGTGTTTATGTTCAGCGGGTTGGGAAATGGATGGATGGATGAAACTATTTTTGGAATGAAGTCTTCATGATTATGTGTTAATATCTGAAATTGTTGCATTGAAATGCTTTTTAGGTTGAATTCATATCATAAAAGTGTAGAGCTGTTGAAGGTTACGCTTTTCCTAAATGTGGAAGAATCACTTTTTTTGGTGGATGTGCTTTCAGATGGCTTAACACTAGAACACCTTAAATTCCTTCACACATTCTCCGTCAGCGTCTTTTGTGTTGTAAATGTGTCAATCAGCACAAGCAGCCTGCTGTTCTATCCCAACACACAGCTGCCGCTTAAGTGGTTTATCTGGGAGTGAGGTGCCTAGAATTTTAGAGGGTTAATAATATATTGTCATTTGGAATACATACATTTCATTTGTGTTCCGTGTCTACAACGATCTATGTAAACACATTGCTAAAACAGAACATTTTTCATGTTTTAGTAATAATGGACAAAATGTAGACATGAAGTGTATAATATGTGAAGCCTGAAGTCCAACTATCAAACAAACCATAGCTAAGTTTCCATCCAGTTTTTTGCAACGTTTTGTTATCGACAAACAGAATATACGTAAAAAAAAATGTGCAAAATTTGCTGTCTCCAGCCTGTTTCCATCCAACTGGCTTTTTATCGATAAAATGGTGTGCGTGATGATGTCATCCACCCCCCCCCCCCCCCCCCCCCCCAAACGAACTGTCGCATAAGTTTTGTTGTATCGCGAAAAAAATCTGCCCTTGAGCCGTTTCCATACATAATTTTGTGTATGTCACAAATTATCTACCTTTTGTTTTCCACGTTTCACCCCCTCCACTAAACAAAGAAACAAAGAAATGGAGAGATTATTCAGACAGTTTTTTTAAATTTGCCCAGCTTACTGTTATTTCAGTTTCACAAATAATTGGAATTGTACATAATATCCGAAGACGACAGCAGAATGAAGCAGTTGCTTGTCTGATAGCCCTAGAGCTCGAAGAAAGTACCCCAGTGCAACGAAACCCACGGGTATGGGAGAGACGACGGAATAAGACCTTCTGGGAGGAGGTGGTGGAGAGACACTTCACAGAAAATCTCTGGCTGCAATATTTTAGAATGACACGGCCGACGTTTGAGATGTTGTGTGAATTCATCAGTCCTGATGTTGCGCCCATCACAGGTTGCCACCGACCACCGGTTCCAACCCAAAAGCGGATTGTCATCGCTCTTTACAAGCTGGCAACCTGCGCCGAGTATAGAGTAGTTGGAGAAACTTTCGGGGTTAGTAAAACTACCGTCCATCGATGTGTATATGCTGTGTGCACCGCTATTAAAGAAAAATTAATGCGGCGTTATATCAGATTTCCGACTGTAGCAGAGGCCAATGAAATTGCATACCGCAATTCCTTGGTGCATCTTGTGCCACAGATTTACAGTGCGCTGGATGGCACGCATGTGCCTATTCTTCCCCCGACGGAAGGCTACCGCGATTACATTAATCGCAAAGGGTGGCCATCTATTGTTCTACAGGCCCTTGTTGATGACCGGTGCATGATACGAGACATTTGTGTTGGCACTCCTGGAAGTGCCCATGATGCAGCTGTGTTTGCAGCATCGGATCTGTAAAGGTGAGCCTACCTTTCAACATCCCTTCTCAGTGCGATAACAACTGAATTAGTACTGTAACCTGCTTCCCTTAAGGTTTTTAATTAAAACTGAAATTTGAATTAATACAAAATAACAACGTTTAATCAAAAAAAAAAAAACTCTCTTCATCAGACCATGCGAACCGCTCTGCCATTCTCGTTTTGATTGCACATGATATGTGACACATTTATTTGCGTTAAAGCCCTTTTTTTCCGACAAAAAGTGTTTCCAATGTAGTTTTTGCGACATCTGAAGTATCGATATGGAATTTATGCGCTAAAGTTAAACGGAAAAATATTATGTCGACATGTACAACATTTTATCGATAATTAGCATTTCCATCAGCTATATCGGAAATAAAATTTGAAGCGCTAAATATTTTTTCGCAAAAACTCCTTGGATGGAAACCTGGCTACACGTATAACAAAACAAGTGTGCTTTTATTCAAGAATGTAACCAAAGGAAAAGAATTTCGTTTAGGGTATGTTGCTGACATGACTGCTTGGGTGATGCACCAATAGTCCCCCAGTTACTATTTTGAGTAGTGAGCTGCTATTTTTATTACTATTATATAATAAAAACATACACATTTAATTTGAGTCTGTAACAGCGCACTTGTTTTGTTATACCATACAGGTGCTGGTCATAAAATTAGAATATCATGACAAAGTTGATTTATTTCAGTAATTCCATTCAAAAAGTGAAACTTGTATATTAGATTCATTCATTACACACAGACTGATGTATTTCAAATGTTTATTTCTTTTAATGTTGAGGATTATAACTGACAACTAATGAAAGTCCCAAATTCAGTATCTCGGAAAATTAGAATATCAATTAAGACCAATGCAAAAAAAGGATTTTTAGAAATGTTGGCCAACTGAAAGGTATGAGCATGAACAGCACTCAATATTTAGTTGGGGCTCCTTTAGCCTGGATTACTGCAGCAATGCGGCATGGCATGGAGTCGATCAGTCTGCGGCACTGCTTAGGTGTTATGAGAGCCCATGTTGCTCTGATAATGGCCTTCAGCTCTTCTGAATTGTTGGGTCTGGCGTATTGCATCTTCCTCTTCACAATACCCCATAGATTTTCAATGGGGTTAAGGTCAGGCGAGTTTGCTGGCCAATCAAGAACAGGGATACCATGATCCTTAAACCAGGTACTGGTAGCTTTGGCACTGTGTGCAGGTGCCAGGTCCTGTTGGAAAGTGAAATCTGCGTCTCCATAAAGTTCGTCAGCAGCAGGAAGCATGAAGTGCTCTAAAACGTCCTGGTAGACAGCTGCATTGACCTTGGACCTCAGAAAACACAATGGACCAACACCAGCAGATGACATGGCACCCCAAACCATCACTGACTGTGGAAACTTTACACTGGACCTCACATAACGTGGATTCTGTGCCTCTCCTCTCTTCCTCCGGACTCTGGTACCTTGATTTCCAAAGGAAATGCAAAATTTACTTTCATCAGAGAACATAACTTTGGACCACTCAGCAGCAGTCCAGTCCTTTTTGTCTTTAGCCCAGACAAGACGCTTCTGACGCTGTGTCTTGTTCAAGAGTGGCTTGACACAAGGAATGCGACAGCTGAAACCCATGTCTTGCATACGTCTGTGCGTGGTGGTTCTTGAAGCACTGACTCCAGCTGCAGTCCACTCTTTGTGAATCTCCCCCACATTTTTTAATGGATTTTGTGTCACAATCCTCTCCAGGGTGCGGTTATCCTTATTGCTTGTACACTTTTTTCTACCACATCTTGTCCTTCCCTTTGCCTCTCTATTAATGTGCTTGGACACAGCTCTGTGAGCAGCCAGCCTCTTTAGCAATGACCTTTTGTGTCTTGCCCTTCTTGTGCAAGGTGTCAATGGTCGTCTTTTGGACAACTGTCAAGTCAGCAGTCTTCCCCATGATTGTGTAGCCTACAGAACTAGACTGAGAGACCATTTAAAGGCTTTTGCAGGTGTTTTGAGTTAATTAGCTGATTAGAGTGTGGCACCAGGTGTCTTCAATATTGAACCTTTTCACAATATTCTAATTTTCCGAGATACTGAATTTGGGACTTTCATTAGTGTCAGTTATAATCATCAACATTAGAAGAAATAAACATTTGAAATACATCAGTCTGTGTGTAATGAATGAATCTAATATACAAGTTTCACTTTTTGAATGGAATTACTGAAATAAATCAACTTTGTCATGATATTCTAATTTTATGACCAGCACCTGTTTTTGATATTTGAACTTCAGTTTTCACACATTATACACTTCAAGTCTATATTTTGTCAATTATTACTAAAACATGAAAACGTTTGTTTTAGCGATATGTTTACATAGATCGTTGTAGACATGGAACACGCATGAAATGTATGCATAAAAAACGTTTGTTATACTGTAGTGATGCGTTTACACAGATTGTTGTAGACACGGAACACACATGAAATGTATGTATTCCAAATAATATATTATTTACCCTCTATAATTCTAGGCAGCTCACTCCCAGAAACCACTTGAGCACTGAGAATCTTCTTTGCGACTTGAGCGGCGGTGGTGGGGGGATGGGATAACAGGCTGTGTTGATTGACACATTTGCAACACAAAAGATACTGACCGAGAATTGAGAAGAAATTGAAGGTGGGCCGGGATTACAAGTTTTTTGTAGGCTTCAGGGATTCTACTTTTAAAGCAGATATTCTTTATAGCAAGCTAAAGAGACTACTAGAGCTACAGAAGAGACATTGTACCTTCAAATGACAAAATACTTAAAACAGTTATAAAATAACATAGATTTCCTTCCTCTGTTGTGCTGTGGAAACCAACAGCACTGCTGTTTTAGTCATCGAATTGTTCACCTCCCTTCTACCATTGCTGTTCTTTTGTCTCCTGTGCACAGTTCCATTTGCATTATGTAACAGTCCAACACATACAAGCAGGATGTAACCTGTATTCTATTAAGGTTCTTCTGGACTATAGTCCCATCCTTCCTTTTTGTCTTTTAACGTGTATATGCATATCTACATAATTTTCAAAAGATCATTTCAGCTTCATACAAAAAGAAAAATAGTCTTGACCATCACAGACTAAAAACAGTTCATTAAGTTAGTCTCTTTTTGCGAGAATTACCTTGCATAGCTTGAATTGCTTATGGGCTGTCATTTTCTTTCCTTTCATTGTTTTTTTCAAGTTTTATATCACTTTGCAATCTTAAATCGCATCTACAGATTGTTACAAGTAATTTAAAGAACTTCAAAGGAGTTATACAATTACTTATTGGATTGTTTTTAGCTACATTTTCTATTGAAATTTGGCAGTATGCTTTATAACTTAATGCCTACTTTACGTAATACGTGGTTCATTCAATATGTTTATTTTACATCTTAAATATTTTCCCACATGACTTATTAATGGCACTTGAATTATGTTGTTTTTTTTCCTTTTTGTTTTATAATGTTGCCTCTGGCTTGATGACAAGATTGTTAGGGTAACAAAATTAGAACAGCACAACAAGAGATACTCAAATAAGATGAGCTGCTGTGCTTGAGTGACATTAATAGTGTTAGTGGGCAGAATTAATAATCTTTCTGCCAACAAAAGTGACTCCTGTTGCAATTAAAGAACTAATCCTGGTCTTCTAAACATGAATCAAAAGTAGGATGTTTGATTTGCTGTTTAATGGCACCATCTGTTGTTCCACATATCAGGCAAAGATGGATTACTTCACATCTAATCACTTTACCACACCAAAAATATTTGCTTGTTTAACTGGAATTATAACAGAATTAGCTGTATTGAATGATTTGCAGCTCAATGACAAAGGTTTATTTTACTGTCATAATCTTAAAGCTTGGCTTTATTTAGGCCATTGAACCCCTGATTGTTTGAGTGTTGCTTTGTCCAGCTTCAGTTCAGAGGGTTTTTGATTACCCAAAAGCTGTGAAGATTTTTTTTCTTTTTTGGTTTTTATTAACAGAGGTGGAGGTGAGTGATGTATTTTGTTGTGGCTTAATATCTTATTTGTTAATGGATGTTGAATGTTTATATAAATAAATCTCAATACATTTTAAGCGGAGTGTCTTGCAATAAGAACTGGTTATCTTACTGAAAGGCGTTTCTGGCCTTCATTGCCTACAGAAAGGACTGAACTTGCTTAAAATGGCACCATTTTGGAAAAAATGAATGTATAAATAATTTCTAGCTATCCATTTATCTATTTAAGACCTGTTTTTTTCAATCAAGGAAGCTGCTATGAACAGGTTACTTTTACATCACTGTCTGGCTATGTATATGTAAGAGAGAACTTTTAAAATTCAGTATTGCATTTGGTAGTCCACTTTTAATTTTAGGAGTGGATCTTCTATACCCATTTTAATAGGCAATAAAGATGAAACACCATTGCTGGTACAGTTGCATGATGTTCTGGATTATATTGTCTCCCCCCCCCCCCCCCCCCCATTGTAATTTAACCTGCTAACCTTTCTAATTTGTGCCCAACAGTGCATGCCAGTCTTTTCGGCTTATCCCCTCTTGATATGTTCATGTCATCATTTATTTTGTACAAAATTTATAAACATTAAAGGGTAACCTCCTGACTGTAACATGTCTATCTTTTTGTCGAGCAGTTCTTTAAACTATCTCAGCCGAAGTGCTTTCATGTTTCATTACAGTATAGAATGAAGGCCCTGTTGTTAAAAATAAATAAATAAATAATGTGCAGCTGGTTGTTGAGGATACATAGGAGAGCTTCTTGTGCAAAAAAAAAAGTAACTATATATCCTTTAATCTTTTAAGGCTGACAAAACTAGGCTAGCATTTCCTTACAGCACCCAAGGTATAACCACTGAGAATAAACAGACTTTGATGATAGTATTGAAATGCCCTTGCTCTTTTGTGATCTGTTGTGTATTTTATGTTCTATCATGTGTGTATTGAAAAAGCATGCTCTCAAAAATCACAGTTCTGTATTACTAATCTGAATATACATCTTTTTAAAGCCAAGGAGTGGTTGCTATGTTTTCTCTTTAAATATATTTCCTTTCTAATTGGGTAATCTGAGGCTACATGCTTTACACTCATTGCTGTCTAATTAGACTTCAATTTTGTATCTTTTAATCCTCATGTATTTTCTGCATTAATTAATGATAAACCTGTGTAGAGTCTTACTCATAATGTTTTAAAGCTTATTCTAGGGTTCTCAAACTCTGATCACCTGGGGGTCCACTGGTGATGTGGTCTTTCCCACTTGAGAAATTGCAGAGCAAAAAAAGTGTCCCAATATTTTTCAACTTGGAATTTTAAATATATACAGGACATCCTGATAACCTGGTCAGTTTTTGTTTATTTCATGCTATCAGAGGCCAATCAGAACTACTTCTGAGTGAGATAAATAATATTTGCTTTGAGGGAGCTGGCATTGAACACCCTGGGAATGACATGGACATGGCCACCAGACTGTGGATGTCTATTTTGATTTGTTGATGTTTATAGTTGAGAAAAGCTTCTTGCAGCGGTATTTGCTGCCAGGTTAATACGTGACCCACTTGAACAGTTTGGACAGCTCTGGGAAGGATGGGAGTAACACTCTCAGAAATGGTACAATAATGTCTGGTTTTCCTTGTACATCTCTAGATTTTGCTTTGAGGTCAGTGCTGCACTGCAAGACTGTAAGCTCCATCGTAAGTGTGTCTGGAGCACTGTCCACATCAAAGTAGAAGGAGACTGTAAATATCTATAAATTAACATTGACATTTTTTAAGTCAGCAAGTAGTTGATCAAATTCCTGCTGTAAGTTCTCAATAGCAGCAACATATACTTCAACACTGAAAACAGTAGCCTCTACCATAATAGACATGAATGCTGGGTAGTGGCTTATGTTTCTCGGTGAGCTATGTTTTCCATTATCTCTGTTTTATGGAGAATGCCTTTTCACTGTCATAAACCATAATAACAAGTAGGTTTGGACCCTGCAATTTCATATTGAGTATGTTCAGTTATTATGTAATGTCCAAAAAAAAATGCTAGGTCCATTACCTATTATGAATCATTAAGCTTCCCTCCTTCATGAACTCCCTAATTGTCTGTCACAACTCGAAGACTCTCTTAAGAGTGCTGCCTCTGCCAGTGCACCTTTAGAAAGTACAGGACATCAGCACATTCTTCATCAGTTTCTTCCAAAACGGCACAAAGCTGACAGTAAGCCTTTGGATCTGACATTATAATGCATTTCACTACTTCAGAGGTAGCACTATCAAAATATAGGCATTTACTGCAGAGTGCCTGCTAATGAATTATGTCAATAGAGGGATTTACCCCTTCTTCCAGTTTTCTCTGAATTTGCACTTCTAGACCATTTTTTCTCCCCGTCATTGATAGAGCACGGTCTATGGTTATTCCTACCAGTTTATTCCACAACAGACCACCACATTCAATTTGAACATTACATAGTTCTTGAAATATATCTTCAGCTGTAGACCTCCAGTGCATCTAATGTAAGTCTAACAACTGTTCATTCACTTCAGATTTGTCATTGAAACCCCTGTCAAATATACCAAGCTGAGCATTGTCCTTTGTATCGGTGCTGTCATCGAGTACTAATGAATAGGCACTGAAACTTGTCGCTTTGACACGCAGCTGATTGTAAATGTCAGCTGATAACTCATTTATGAGCATTTGCACTCAAACTTGCGTTTCTGAACAATGCCACCTTCTCTGAGTAGACGATATTAGCAACCTGTAACATGCCAGGTTTCAGAAACTGTCCCTCTGTAAAAGGTTTCTCTATTTTTACTATTAATTTTCCCACCACATAACTAGCCTCAACCGCTGCCTCACATTCTTTTTTTGCTTGTAGGTAAAGATTCTGATGCATAGACATACCTTTCTGAAGTTAAGCAATTCGTTCCTCCTCTTCCCACCCCATACAATAGCATACCACTCTGCATGTTTAGTAGAGTAAGGCTGCTTGAGGTTATATTCCTTAAATGCTACTTTTTTCTTGCAGATCAGACAGGTAGCTGTGTCGTTAAGCTTGATGAAAAAATAATTGGTTATCTACCTTTCTTGAAATAGTCTGCATTCTTCATCAACTTTTCTTTTAGGTTTAGAAACAGAAATTTGAACAAAAAGAGGCTAACATGCAGTAGTCAACTGTAGGCCAGCCAATAAGTTTTATAATGTTCACGGGTGGATCTCACATCAGGACTTTAGTACAACCATATCTAATACCCCCAGTGGTCTATCAAAACTCACTGCATCAGACTGTCAAACTCAACAAGGGGGAAGCTTGAAAAAATGGTAGAGTGTGATTGTGTTGAATTCAACTATGGGAACAACCACCTAGCATGAAACGACCAGGTGTCTACACACTTAAATGAATTGTTAGATCAACTCTCTGTTCAGGAGCTTTGTTCATTAAATCATCCAAGGGCAGTTTGGGGTCTTAATCAGGCATTACTTACAAAAACTACTACTCCACTCCTTTTTGAATTGTGCTCTAGTTTGTTATTTGTATATTGTAGTCAATGAGCAGTTAAATCAGCCAGCAACAAAAAATGTAAAGATCGTTCGGGAACCAGTGAAATAAAAACATGTAAGGAGCCATATAAAACAGTTTTGTTTTTATTAAAAGTTTTATTAAAACATAGTCCCTTTTTCTCTATGTATTTTTGGAGAGTAAGGTTTCTCTATGTTCCAGGGATAGGTTAAGATCCAGTTTATTTTTCCTGACATGAATCCCACACTGATGAACTTTTTTATTTTTAAAAATCCCTTTGAATTGCTTTTTCATATTTTAGAATCCTTTTGAATTGATTTTTCATATTTTCATTATGCAGTGAATTACTGTATATCATCAAACCTATGTTATCCATGTTGATCTACTGGACTCTTTGCCAAGTCCTTTCATGGTGTATTATAGTCTATTGTATGAGATGTTTACATCTGTTGATTCTCTAAAATCATCCATATTACTAACCGAGAATGGTAAACCGGATGGCATAGGATGCAGGCACACGGCGAAAACCGGATGGAATGGACGCAGGTACACGGCGATGGGACCGTGAGACATACTGCGCAGGCGCGTACAGCACGCATCTCATAAACCGCACGCAAAGTCGTATCCACCGCGAACGAAGGAGTCACGACCCAAAAACGAGAGAGCTCAACTGACGTGAATGCAAAATGAAGCAACAACGCAACCCATAGCTAACGACTAACGACACATCCACACAAAAAAAAGAATTCTGCGCTGCAGCCCAGATTCAAACGGGAGATTCTACGGAGGCCCCACAGGTCCACAAAGACAGGGCATAGGCGTCACCGCCATATTGTGAGTGGCACTACTGCGGAGTGAAGTTAGGAATAATGTGCTGCTTGGGATTGTACAAACCGCTGAACGCTTTACACCAAATTCAAACACAATACGGCTCAACAATACAAACACGAGCCCACCTGGATAAGATCAATGGACGCAGGCGCCCACAACGTGTGTCTGAAACTGCGGATGCAGAGCAGGCACGGGTTCAAAACGAACAAGCTCGACTGATATGTAAATCACATTACAGTGATGCATCATTGACAGTACAACCACAGAAAACGCTCAGTATTAACAGTATAACAGTAAGTGCAATTATCCATACTACTAACGGTGAACAACGGATAACTAATGGAGTCACAGTCACGGCTCCAAAACGATCCAGCTCGACTAACGGAGCTACAAACACGAGCCCGCATGGATAAAGAAAATAAACGTGGGTGCCTACTACGCGCGTCTGAAACCGCGGAAGCAAAACTGTCTCGGCTCCAGAACCAAACAGCTCAACTAACGGAGCTACAAAAATGCTCCAGCATGAACAAATACAATGAACATAGGCGCCAACAACGCGCATCTGAAACTGCGGAAGCAAAGCAGGCACGGGGGGTTGGGCGAAGCCCCCTAGTACTGTATATAATGTAGGGAATATCATTTAAGTGTATGTAAGCCATGTTGCATTACAGCTATAATTGCCACAACTTCTGTGGCTCTAGGTTCAGGTTCTAATTTGCCATTTAAGCATTCATAGTTTATAATTTGAAGGTAATTTTAAAAAAAGAAGAAAGGTTGGCTTTCACAGCCCTGGCTTTGCTTTGTAAATGTAGCAGTCAGTCACTTGTTTGGCTTGGCATATAGCTCGTGTTAATAGTTCAAGTGCAATACTTGACTTTAAAGATTGGTATATGCTTTAAGATTCATTGGTATTTTGTCACCACTCCTGGCTCTGAACAATATTACATCATTTGTTTCTTCATAGTTCCTATGCTTATTATTAGAGCATTTACTTTCCTTGCAGCATTGTTTTCCTTAAGACCATGTTTTCATTAGATGCCTCGTTGATAATTTCTTTTATTATTAAATTTAGAATTTAATGGTTCAATTATGGGTTCTAAAAGATAAAATCTTACCTCTGGTTTGTGATCATAGTTTATATCTAACAAATTCATAAGACTAAATTAATATTTTCACCGTTTAACCTTTTAGTTAAATTACTTTTGTTGTGTTAGTCTTATTTTCTAGCATCCTTGGAATTCTTTTGAGGTTTATACATGAACAAATGGCAGCTACAATATCTTCATGATCAATCTTAATACATCTGTTCTTTTGGTTTACTGAAGATAGTCAAAATTCTCAGTCAGTTTCACCTTTCTGAATATTGACATAGTCTGCTGACATTGTTTTAATTTTTGTACAGATGTTTTTTACTCATTCAATATTGGATTTTTAAACTACTTGTTGTGTTAACTGTTTCTTTTTTAAATAATGGCATTTGTCACAGCATTTAGTTTGGTTAGATACTGTTTTGTTCTCTGGATGGTCTCTTTTTACAGTGTTGGAAGGTTATGGATCAAAGTCTTGACATAGCAGACATTCTCATTACTTGACACCCGTCCCACTTTTGTCTCTGTACATCTGGTAATGAACGTAACACTAACTATGTAAGTGTGTTTCTGTTTTAGAGCAGAGACTCATGCTATAAACTCTACACATTCACCTACTATTTTGGAATCTTCGAAAATGTCAGCAGTAAAGTTTAATGCTGCTGCCCTGAAGCTGCAGAGCCCATGTCCAGACACTGAGTGTTTACATGTGCACACATAAAACCAGTATAAGGTGAATAACCCAGTTAAGGCAAAAACCTGTTTTCATAAATTTCACATGCATAAGTACGCTTCTATTAGTTTTTCATTGGCAAGCGCACCAGTGTCATTAAACTGCACAAAAAAAATATAGTTCTCATCAGCCACTGAGAGTGCGTGCATGAAACTTGTGATAATTTCTTATGTTTTATAAATGTCTAGTCCTCCTTATAAGGTGAAGTAAATTACATCCAACCCCTTTTTACCTTCTCGGCCTGAGCCTCAGATTATTCTTGGTATGAGCATTGTCCACTGCATCATCTGATCATACTGTTTCAACGTATGTATCTACAGCAAATAGCTGGAGTAAAACTAGACTGACACTTTAATAATGTGTTTCTGTTAATGGATTTCACTCGGCACATTCTTTACTGCTTGGCTATGTGACTGAGTCCTGCAAAGGACTAGCACACCTGTACGTGTACTTCTTGCCTTACACCCAAAGCAGCTGGGATAATAACACAGGTATTTTCACTTCAATAAAATAAGTATTGTGTTAAGTTACTTGTTACTTTAAAAGGTAACTGGACTATGTAACTTAAATTACTTTTAACATGTTACCCATCTTGTGCTGTTCAGCAATGTACATTCAGCTCATTAATGTGAAATTAGTAATTTCTGAAGTATTGGAACAGGTTTTTTAAACCAGAAGAGAGAATGTGATATCTGGAGCATTTGCTTCATGAACTTTATTTTGTGGACACTTCTACTCGTGACTGCTGAAAGTGTGTGCAAAGCTAACTAACTCATGTGCGGACTACAAAACTCTTTAACTGTACCCCGGCTAAGGGTTTACATGGCCAAATAACTGGGTTACTTATAGAGAAATTTGTTTGTTAACCTGGTCTCTCAAAGACTGATAACCTGGTTTCTAATAGTTTACATGACACTTTAGAAACCATGAATAACTGGGTTATTAAAGCACATGTAGATGCACTCATTGTTTCCATGTTCCCCTGTGTTTATGTGAGTTATTCTCTGGATACTCCATTTTTTTTTTCTCAAGAACGTGTTTACTAGGTTAATTGGAAATTATTTGGTCATATGTGAAAAACTGTGAAGATGCAGTGTGATTGAATGTCCATAGTTGGTATGTGCTTTGTGCCCAGTGCTCCCAGGATAGATAGGTACTGGACCCCAGTAACCTGTGCAGGATCAAGCAACTTCAATGATAAAATGAGCTATTTTCCTAAGGTGCTCTCTCGTTTCTCTCCTCCAGTATTTTAAGGTTGAATGGTAATCACATTTTAATGAAAGCCATTTTGACAGCATTTTTTTTGTACATTAACTGCCTTACGTTGGAGTGATTGTTGCCAGTATTGAGCACAAGAACAAAGCTGTCTGAACTATAAACAGATTTTTTGCATTGATTTGAAGTAGAGCCTGATGTGACATTTTATGTTTGTATGGATCTTTAGTTTAATCATGTGCTTGATCAAAATCTTGTTTAATTCTCATAAAATCAGCTTGATTATGCTGAAGTCCTTCACACTTGTAATAATATAGGTATTGTTAGGGAATTTTAAATAAACAGTTACTAACTAATAAGAAATATGGATGAATAAAATTCTTAGATCTTAACTGAATATATCTGATACAAAATGGCAAAGTGTCAGTCCTTACAATCTATTCATTTAGCTTTAGTAATTTTAGATGGAATGTTTATCAGCAAATTACTTTCGTAAGCATGCTATTTTCATTGACAGTTTTGATTGTCTTCAGTGAATGCAGCTGATTTGATCCAGTGTCTGTTGCTGCAGTGTATTTATTTCACATCTTATTTTTTATTTTTAGCATATTTTTTTGTTGCTTACTTTGAAACCTTCATTTTGTCATTTAAATTCAGAAGAAATCTTTACACAAGAGTCTTGTCCGCTGATGAAGGTGCATAGTATCGCCCTTGTTGTCACTGTCTGCTATATGCTGAGGTGCATTACACATATATTGTTTAGTGTAGCATTTTCCATGCTTGTTCCTAAGCTGTTCTTATTATTGTTTTTTTGGTTTTTAATAACAAAATGCAATAACAAACATGTGCTTGCTTTAGAATTCAACTACTGAATTCTTGTCAAATTCTGAAAATATTTTGAACAGAATTTTGGAAAGAGAATTAGTTGTGTGTGTCTCCTACCCTTTTGAGATAATGCATAGCATCACTTTCCCTCTGAGTTTTGGAAGGTGGAGTAAGATTCTTCCATTTGAGCAAAATTAGTTTTCACGTGAACAATGTAGTATAGAATGTTACAATAGGTTTTTCACAGCACAATGTTATCCCATCTGGTATTAACATTTCTTGAGTGATTTTTAGGTTCAGCGATAGTTGAAACAGAAAGGAGAGAGACTTTTTTTGCCGAAAATTGTAGAAAGTCTATTTTTGTGGAGAAATATGTATATTTCACTAGATGAATCTTTAGAATAATTACATTTAAGAGATCTTTATACAAGGAAATGAAACCAGTACAATAAATTTACTTTGTTGTCTGCTGTTCTTTTTAATTATTAGTGTTTTAGTTGATATCTGCACTGTATAGGCAATGGATGTCTGACTTGATAATTTGCTTTTTGTTTTCTTAAACTTTATATATTTTTCCCCTTCTGTCTAGAACCAATGAGAACTCCTAAAAGTTTGAAGATTGCAGAGACACAGGCCAGATTCATTGCAGTGGACTGGGAGTCTTTGGGCTACAACATTACCCGCTGCCATACATTCAATGTTACCATTTGCTACCACTACTTTCACAACAATAATGAGAGCAAGGCTGATTGTCTGGATATGGACCCTAAAGCTCCCCGTCATGTTGTTGGGAATCTACCCCCTTATACAAATGTGAGCCTTAAAATGATCCTTACAAACCCTGAAGGAAGAAAAGAGAGTGATGAGGTGGTTATTCAGACAGATGAAGATGGTATGTACTATGTTTTAATTTGATTGCTTTCTTATTCAGATATCCTGGTTCTTTACCTCAGATTTCACTCTTGGGAAAGGCATACACACATACACATGCAGTTTAAGAAAATATCAAGCTTTAGTTTTAATTCATCTTTTAATTTAAAAGGCAAACTTGCCTAATATTCATGGACCTCTGATCCATATTTGGTTCTTTAGATTAAAATCTTTACATTATCTTGTTGTTCCCTCCTTCAACTGGTGTGCAACTTTTTTTCTGTAGATCTGCCAGAAATTTTATTTTTTGTCAGATTATCTGCTAAAATCTGTTGGAACTGTTAGTATATTATTTGTTATTTCAGACAGGACAACTATCACAACTCTTGTAATGAAACACTTTAATGTCTTTATCACATCAGTTTCAGGACTAGTTTGAAGACCTCCCTCATCCCTAACTAAATAGCAGAATTCAAGTATATTCCTTCCCAGATTTCACAGTTTTGAACTCTCTGTAGTGTTTAGTAGTGGTGGTAGGAAATGTCTGTAACACCATCATTGTTGCATGTCCCATCAAAAACAGTCATTACCATGTCCATCAACCTACAGGTATATCACATAACAGTATCCAGTGTATAGCCAAATGGGTGAATTTTATGTGAATTCTTACCATTACTAAAATGGTTTAAAAGTGGACCTGGAAATTTAAGCTTGATGTGATATGTATTTTTGTATTTGTGTTTTTTCTCATTACTTCAGTTGTTCATTAAATGAAAAAAATCATGTGTTCATAGCACCAAAAACAAAAGAGCTTTATAGACTGTACCAGACAGCACAATTCACTGTTCTAGTTCCTTCTGGTTTCACCAAATAAGAAAGACGTATGAACATTGGAGAATCAGTTTTTGTCAGGCTCCTTACTGAGAGAGACTCAAACAAGACAGTATTTGGTTGTGTTCTGTTGCTTCCGTGAGTTTAATTCAGTACTTATTTTAACTTATTTTTTTACTTATTATTATCAATTCAGACATATCTTCACTAATGTAGATAACCTGCCTGAAGCATAGTTGCTCTGCATTTTTTGTTTTCATTCTCTGTCAGTGGGGAAACTTAAGTAATGCTTTCTTTCAGGACATTTTGTTGATGATTTGTGTAACTGATGTAGTATCCATGGACGAGAAAAACAGGAGTACAGAAAATAAAAACCAAAAAAGTCTTGAGCAACAAATCTATGTTAAACATGCCCAAAGTTGTATTGCAGTCTACAGTTTTGATTCTCCAGTATCATTTAAGTTACATCCACAGTACTTTATATTTGCTTATTTGTGATATAGGAAATACTGCTGCGAATATCTTGTATACTTTTAAAAATACAAATCTTTGTTAGGAGTATCCAATGTTTTTATACATCTGTCACATCACCATTTCAGATTCAGCCAAGCAATGTGAAGTTTTCGTTAACATTCTCTTTTTTTGATTGAAAAATTTGAAATGTTTTAATGCAGTTTTGATACAGTAAGTTTACACTCAATTTTTTTCATTCCAATGTTTGCTTGATTTAAATATTAAAGTGTTTACCAAATAGCAAAGAACTGTAGATAGAAGATTTAATTCTAAAGAAAGTTGCAATAGCAGTCACATAACACAAAACATTGCAGATCAAGTAGTGTAGTTGAATATAAAGTAGGAAATATACAACCTTCAGAGGGAAAAAGTGTAGTGCCACCCCAGTAGTAAGGGGACTAATTTTAGATTAGTTGCTCTACTTTTTAACCAGATGGTATACATTTAGGGATTGTAATTTTCCATGATGACCAGTTGCTCAAATATACATGTAAAATTCTGTTACAACGAATATCTTTACAACGAAATTTTCATTACAACGAAGTATTTTTTTATGGTCCTGACAGCTTCCCCATAGTAGATGAGTCTATAGAAATCTCGTTACTATGAAATATATTCAGCAGATACTTTCATTACAACAAAGTGCCCAAAAGACCTTGAAATGCCTGAATGAATCATCCACAGAGCAGTTAGTTCTGTGGTCGCAGCTCAGTTGTGCACAACGATCCCCAAACAGAAACATTGTAAATTTATTTTTCTTTCTTCGAACTTTCCTTGTACTGTTTTTTGCTGTGTATTGTTTTCTGTGGTTTTCAGTGATACCTTTTGCTTATTGCTCGTCAACATTTGAAAAACATCCATTGGAATTTAACTCATTGTCATCCTCATATAGAAACAGCAGACACGAAAAAACTATAACAGTTCATATTAGAGAAAAAAAAAACGTAAAATGTTTGTGGCTCTCAATTCCAGCAAAAAGAAAAAAAGACGTTGCCAGTCAATTCTGAATTTCGCCAGCAACACTGTCAACTTTCTTGAAAGACCGAGCAAAAAAAGAACAACAATCTCGGGTTGCAAACATATGCGAACCGTTGCATTTGAAGACGTCAAAAAAGGTGTTTTTATGTGATTAAGTGATGCTCATTCAAAAAACATTCCTATTAATGCAGCACTCATTCAAGAAAAGGTGAGGTTTCTAAACTCTCTTGGGACCTCCCCTAACTGGACAACACTGAGAAGAGCATCCTGAAGTGTGATCACCACGTCTGTGGAAGACTGTTTATCTGTTGCCGGGGCAACAGCTCTTCTGTGGCTCTTCACCAAGGTAAACAGAAAAGATCTTGATGGGTGATACAAGGAACATTGTAAATGCAGGGAACAGGATTACTTGGCCACTAACCTGGCCACGACCCTGCCTGACTGCTGTGTCTGTGTATAGGAGAGTGGCAGATCACGCTACAATAAATAATCCTGCTGTTCCTGTTTCAAGCTAAAGTACTGAGACTTAGCCTCGTGTTTTGGGGTGCAAGACAGGGACTTACAGTGCGACCATGATCTTTTAGGATTCACTTCTCTAGCACTTCACTGAAGCACTGTGAGCCTGCTGTTGTCCTGCCCCGGCAACAGACAAACAATCTTCCACAGACACGGCAATCGTGCTTTGGGACACACTAAAGCGTATTGTTCCCATTGGGTGGAGGGTGGGGGGGATCCAAAAAGAGTTCAGAAACCTCACAATATGAAAAAGAAGAAAAGGATGATTCAGCTTCTGATTGATAACTGTGCTGCCCACATCATGCTTCCGCAATTAGATAATGTTCGCATTGAATTCCTCCCTCCCAATTGCACAGCAGTGCTTCAGCCATTGGATTTGGGCATCATTCACACCCTGAAAGTGTATTATCGCAAGGAAATTCTGAGAAAAATTCTCGTCAGCATAACTTGTAGACAGGAGGAGATTAAAATTAATGCGAAAGAAGCTATTGAAATGATTGCAAACACTTGGACGCAAGTTAAAGAAACCACTATAGCAACAAATACAGAATCTCATTACTACAAAATTTTCATTACAACAAAATATTTTTTAGGTCCCTGGCAGTTCAATGTAATGGAATTTTACCTGTATATTTCTTAACTACTGCTACCAGAGAGTTCAAGGTTACTACTTTGACGAAACCAGCTTCTTCAGTTTGTTGAGTTTGCTGGCCTCACTATATTGCTGTTGCACCCAAATCCTGGAGCGTAAAAGATTGCATTTGCTACAACAAATTACAACAGACTGATAGGACATTTGGAACAGATACCTTTATAGTGCAAAATAGGATATTTGGAACAGATACTTTTATAGTGCAAAAGACTGACCCCTCCTGCACAGAAGCTTGCTTAAGTTTATTTGATGCAAATGCTGTATGTTATGTAGGCAAACTATATGTACAGTATATTGTGTGTCTGTATGTATGTATGTGTGTGTGTGTGTAATATATATACACAGTCAGCTCTCATCCTGTCAGTGTATATACCTGCTTTTAAAAACAAAGAAAACAAGAAAGCACGCTTTACACATTTTCACTGTGTATATACTCTAAACACCATAGATCTCTGCACTGTCTTCATAATCATGCAGTGGTCTGCTTGAACCTTACATTAAATATCTTAAAATAATTTTACATTAACCTATACCCAGACCCTTTTCTTCCAACAATATTATCAAACGGTGCCTTACCAGTAAGAGAATGAAAGAACCAGACCACTCCTTACTAATTTATATTGCAGTAAGAGAAGTACTCATTGTGAAAGACATTACACAAAGTTGGTCGTTCCATAGACTGGTGTTTAATTAGGCCTTTTGATGATAATAAAATTGTAAATCTCTCTAGTAATTTAGTTCTGCTTTAAACATTTTGCTACTGAGTGGCAGTGGTTGCTTATATTGCTGTTTAAAAATAGGTATAGATGTATAATGAATGGTATTCTTACAAGAAATGTGTTAATATTAGCACCAGTAGCAGCATAGCTACTCCTGGAGTACGACTGAGGATCTGTGCTGAATTGTGACATATATATCAAACATGTAATCCAGTTTGAGGATTGTGTGGCCTAAGCGTTTCTCTGTAGAACTTGGCACAAAGTGGGTATAAAACATGGACCAGATTACCACAGGTCCTGCTCATGCACAAACACTCCTACTCAGTGAACCTAACAGGCATGTCTATATAGAAGAAATACCAGTGTGGACACAGGGAAAATGTGGTCACTCCACACATACAATTACTGGTTTTGCAGTAAGTGTGGTGTATCTGCAATGTCTGCTGTTAAAAAAAAAAAAAAAAAAAAAAGACAGCCTTTTGCTAAATTGATTTTTTTATATATTTTTTCACTTATTCTTTTTTGATGCACCATTTGAATAATGCTGGCTTCTGCATGAGAATAGTTACAGCTGCACTGTTCCTTGACCACCTTTTATCATGTTGTTCTTATAAAACAATTCCATGGAGTATATTTGACTGTGAATATGCAAGATGTAGAATTGCAGTTTAAACTGTGGGGCTAGTTTTCAAGCAGAAAGTGGAATTTTTTTTGTGGGTTTATAGTTGACAGATGATCACTGTGGCAACCCCTAACGGGAGCAGCTGAAAGAAGAAGATAGTTGATTTTTAATTTGTTCATTTTTTTCCCCCAAATTTATTTACTCAAGCCATTGGACATTTCTTTGTGTGAAATATTGAGAAGATATGTGGTATAAAATGCATGAATCCAGCTTTTTTTTTACTTTAAAGTCAATTAAACGTTTACTATGAGAATTCCTTTCAGTTTTGTAGAAATGTAATCTTTCACTTATGATTTCTCACAGGTCATATTATTGTATTACATAAGTATAAAAATATTTCTGTCATAATTTGAATAATGATGTTAGTTAAATCAATTGTGAATATTGTCAGTGATTTTTTTCTTTAGTGCATTTGAAATAATTTAACAGTGTATTGAATATAATCTTTTGCTGTGTTGAGTTTTAATTGATTTTTATATGATAATTCTGTTAACATCTTCCTTTAAGTGTATAGTTCATTACTTTGTGAAATTATGTTTAGTACCACTTTGACTTAAAAGCTTTCAGTGTTATAGTTTCAATTTATTTGAATTAAAGAAAAATGATTCTGTCATTAGCTTGCTGACGCCATTTTTGAATTTTATACTTTACACAATCTAAATAGATCATTAAAAACTGAGCATACAGTTTTCAAGTTTATCCCAAAATTTTATACCTTTTAAATATAAGATTAGCTGGTAGCAATCAAGTTTCTTCTATAGTCACGTTATTGTCAAATAAAATGCAGACAAGATTTAGTCGAGTCACTTTGTCTCTATGCAATTTTAATGCAGTGCCTGGACCTGTTCCCAGTGAGTCAATGAAAGCAACGCCATTTGAAGATAAAATCTTTCTTCACTGGAAGGAACCTTTGGAGCCAAATGGTATCATCACTCAGTATGAGGTAATAAAGCCCTGTTAAAAGGAACATTTGTCAGGGTGTAAAAAAAAAAAAAAAAGTCGGGTGATTGTAACATGTTTTTTCAGGTTATGCATCTTCTCCTTTTTAAACTCATGAAACTGCAGCATTTACTAAAAGTAAACACAAGTGAATCCAGTGGATGTGAACCTTGTGTGAATGAGTTGGGTAACCTGCTGGTGATTACATTGTAGAAAATCTCTTTTCCCACTCACTTTCTTGCCCCATTACTTCACTGCCTTTTAACCTATGTCCTCTCTATATAAAATGAATCGGCATACTCCAGTCAAGCATTGTTTTTAGGGCATTAATGCAAGGATTTTTCCCAGCTGCTGTTTACTGTGGTAGCCCCAAGGTATTTTTTTACACCCCTAAGCTTTTCTTTATTTATAGCCAGGTAAACTTGAAACCTGTCTTGCTGCCTATTCTTCTTAGTATGCATTAGGGTGCTATGGTGGAATCCTTGGCTACTACATTTTGTCATAGGAGAATTCTTTTGAAGCCTTGCCAGTTTCATTACAGGTGCTGGTCATAAAATTAGAATATCATGACAAAGTTGATTTATTTCAGTAATTCCATTCAAAAAGTGAAACTTGTATATTAGATTCATTCATTACACACAGACTGATGTATTTCAAATGTTTATTTCTTCTAATGTTGATGATTATAACTGACACTAATGAAAGTCCCAAATTCAGTATCTCGGAAAATTAGAATATTGTGAAAAGGTTCAATATTGAAGACACCTGGTGCCACATTCTAATCAGCTAATTAACTCAAAACACCTGCAAAAGCCTTTAAATGGTCTCTCAGTCTAGTTATGTAGGCTACACAATCATGGGGAAGACTGCTGACTTGACAGTTGTCCAAAAGACGACCATTGACACCTTGCACAAGGAGGGCAAGACACAAAAGGCCATTGCTAAAGAGGCTGGCTGTTCACAGAGCTCTGTGTCCAAGCACACTAATAGAGAGGCGAAGGGAAGGACAAGATGTGGTAGAAAAAAGTGTACAAGCAATAGGGATAACCGCACCCTGGAGAGGATTGTGAAACAAAACCCATTCAAAAATGTGAGAGAGATTCACAAAGAGTGGACTGCAGCTGGAGTCAGTGCTTCAAGAACCACCACGCACAGACATATGCAAGACATGGGTTTCAGCTGTCGCATTCCTTGTGTCAAGCTACTTTTGAACAAGAGACTGCGTCAGAAGCGTCTCGCCTGGGCTAAAGACAAAAAGGACTGGACTGCTGCTTTCTGATGAAAGTAAATTTTGCATTTCCTTTGGAAATCAAGGTCCCAGAGTCCGGAGGAAGAGAGGAGAGGCACAGAATCCACGTTGTGTGAGGTCCAGTGTAAAGTTTCCACAGTCAGTGATGGTTTGGGGTGCCATGTCATCTGCTGGTGTTGGTTCATTGTGTTTTCTGAGGTCCAAGGTCAACGCAGCCATCTACCAGGAAGTTTTAGAGCACTTCATGCTTCCTGCTGCTGACGAACTTTATGGAGATGCAGATTTTGTTTTCCAACAGGACCTGGCACCTGCACACAGTGCCAAAGCTACCAGTACCTGGTTTAAGGACCATGGTATCCCTGTTCTTGATTGGCCAGCAAACTCGCCTGACCTTAACCCCATAGAAAATCTATGGGGTATTGTGAAGAGGAAGATGCAATACGCCAGAGCCAACAATTCAGAAGAGCTGAAGGCCACTATCAGAGCAACATGGGCTCTCATAACACCTGAGCAGTGCCACAGACTGATTGACTCCATGCCACGCCGCATTGCTGCAGTAATCCAGGCCAAAGGAGCCCCAACTAAATATTGAGTGCTGTACATGCTCATACTTTTCATGTTCATACCTTTCAGTTGGCCAACATTTCTAAAAATCCTTTTTTTGCATTGGTCTTAATTGATATTCTAATTTTCCGAGATACTGAATTTGGGACTTTCATTAGTTGTCAGTTATAATCATCAAAATTAAAAGAAATAAACATTTGAAATACATCAGTCTGTGTGTAATGAATGAATCTAATATACAAGTTTCACTTTTTGAATGGGATTACTGAAATAAATCAACTTTGTCATGATATTCTAATTTTATGATCAGCACCTGTATATCTGCTTCACTCTGGTACCCTCCGAATACTTACTTCAAAATTATCAGCAACTTTCTTTTGAACTTTCAGTACAGCACAAATGTTTTCCATTATCTATATTCTTCTCTAGTTACCTTTTAGTATATTTGAGATTTCCTATTGTAACAGTGTTTATATATTTATGGCTAATGTTGCTGTTTTTTTGTTAAAGGTATTTTAGAAGTGCTTTTATCAGTGCCCAGATAACCAACTGTTTTGTCTTGGTAGAGTAAAGTATTGCTCTACTTGCCCCTATTGTATTATTAATATGTAGCCTTTGTCAGAATGCCTAATCTCCCAGACTTACCCTTGTTTATAAGGTATTATAGTATGTAACTTATCCCCACCTTTCCTTCTACATCTATAGGCAATTAGGTGTAGTAAAAGACAAGCAGGAGTTAAGTTACACATAAAACAATGTATTACTGGTAATATTCATAAATAATAATATACAAAGTACATTTGAATATTGGCAACCATACAACCTGATTAAATGGTGATGTGTAGTTCAGGCGGCAAACAGACTTGTTAATTATTTAAAATGTCTCTAGTTAAAGCATCATTGGTGCTCAACTTTCTTCAGAATTGGCCGCAAGCCTGTTCAATATGGCTGCCGAGCTGTGCTCTTCATTGTGTTGTCTTCATCATCAGAGGTTAGTAAGAGAGATATGGTTCTTCATCATATGTTGGTTAGTAAGAGAGATAGTGTGAGGTTAAGCAAGTAAATTTATAGATGTTCTGTCCAACTCCTAGAGCCAATAGGGCGTCCTTAAAGTACTTAAAGTACTTAAAGGCCTCAGAGACAAGCCAATTCTTAACAGCCATACCTCAGACCAATGGGGAAATAGAACATCTTAACACCTGCCCCAAAACCATATGTTAAGGTAACTTGGCTTCCTTGCGGGGGTTGAAAGACTTAAGCAGAGAAATACTCGCCAAACTGGTTTAAGGCACCTCCCCTCCCCCCCTAATCCCCCCCCCCCCCCCCCCTTCCCCGCCATAAAATTCAGAGACCCATTCCTAAAGGGGGGGGGGGGGGGGGGGCATAAACACATTAATGTAACACTAAATTACATTGCTTTGCCTAAATTACAAATAGACATACAAAATATTTATCAAGTTATATAAAAAATCTTACATCACAACACTCCACCCCGATAAATGTTTTGTACAATGCCTTTATAAACAGTCTTTAATTGTTTAAAGAGTCTGTTGAATAACTTGTGCTTTGATTTGCAGTATTTGCTCTCCCAGTGTTAAAAGTTGTCCGTGACCATTTGTCCATTACATATCATCTTTATTTCAAAGACAATCTAAAGAACTTGGATGCGCTTCTGATGACTTGTATCTGCTCCGGCTTGCTTCAACTGTTTGTTTAGCTTTGTTTAAAGCCATAAGCAATTGATGGACTTGTATTTCTTGTACAAAATTTATGAAGTCGCTTGAATGCTTGTTCTTGCTATGGTTTACTTGTTTACAAAACATGTTAAAAATAAAACTGTTTCAATATGCTCTTTAGTAGATTTGCCATAAAAAAAACTTTAGTCAAAGCTTTTACTCCTACACTACCAAAGTACAGGCAGAAAATTTGCTTTCTTGCGTTAATGTGTATATTTTATTTTGTTTATGCCTGTGATATTACGAAGTAAGTCATATAAAGTTATTACTTTGCCATTACATCAAAATGATTAAAAGAAGAATATAACTAGGTGCCAAGTTTTTGAGTAAAATTTCATAGGAAAATATGTTGTGATTTGAATTTTGAGTCATATCGCCCAGCCCTACATTCTGTAATATTAGTCAATCATATGTTTAAAATAAACTTTGATGTACTAATGTTATGCCATAACATTATAAATAAGTGTCTAATGTTTAACAAATGCCTCAGGATCTATTTGTATGCCAAATAAGGCAAATAATGTGAATATTCATTTAGGTTACATACAGAACAATACAATATTAGAAATGGGCAGTGTTGCCTGCTAACTTTAGAGATATCACAGCATTTGTAATTTACTGCCTTTTCACGCTGATACTAAAGAAAATGCATCTTTTAGAAAACTGAATGTGGACATATTTCTTCTATTAGTGATGCTATAGCTTGAATCAATATTTTGCTGAAACTTAACACTTCACATTCTAGGTTTTTATAGTTAAATAATCACTAACATAAACATTTAATACATAGGATTAAATATCTTAACATTGAAGAAAGTACTGAAGTGGAAGGACTGTGAATCGGTTCCATATTGTCTTCTGCTTGTACTATAAAAAATACATAAAAAAGAAACCTAATTGGTAGCTTCTGTTCATAAATAACTTGATGACTGCCTGCATCAACTCTGTAAGTAGCTCCCATCAAAAATATTTTGTGCATTTTGTCAGGTTTACAGTTATAGAAATGTGGTCTCAGAAAGAAAGAAAAAAACATCTACATTAAAGAAACAAGGTCTAAGGAGGCTTGGCCAAGTATTACATTTTGAAAGGACATAACTGTTAAGGTTCAAGGTTCACTAATTTGGGCTGCTCACACAATAAATAGAGAAACCAATGGAAAGAGTGATGAAGCACAAAAAGGGCTAAAAGAAAAAACCCTCTCTGGGCTTTCCTGCATTACCTTGTCTCCTTGCTTTTCAGGTAGGGTGGCTTGCTCACTCACCTCTTTAGACCCACACAAACTTCTTCTCTTTCTCACCTTCCATTACTGTTTCTTTTAAACTCTGGCCTGTTTTCTCAATGTCATGCTGCATGGCCATTAAATAGAAGTAGCCTTTAATCATTCTCCTAGGGGTAGTCCTTAGGATCACTTCCTGGTTCAGGAATACCATCTCTCTCTAGAGCCCGTAGTGATAGCTGCTATAGTCTCCAGCTGTGGAATTCCAGTATTCCTCTCTGTTGAGGAGATTGTCATTTTGCATTATTCGTCAGTGATTTTACACGAAACGCCCAGTTACACTATGGTTAAGATTACGGTTGTGGGACAGTGATCGGATTAAAAACTAGCAGTCCATTTAACTATTCAACGGGACTTTGAAGGTCTGCAATTGGACCCATCTCGATAGACTGTGTCTTCTTGCAATCCTCAGACCAATCTCCTGCCAGCTGTCAGATAGCCTGTCCACCATAATATACTTATGAGGTCTACACATTTCAGAGGGAGGCCATGCATTCTCTTTTTGATCTGGGGGATCTCATTGTTAAGTCAATTTTCGCCATACCACTCCCACCTGCATTTGCCATGCTTATTTAAATTAGATAGACACTAATGTATGGTAGTGATAAAGGTTTGTTGAAACTTTTGCTCATTTTCCAGCAGTATAAGGCAATTGTGTTGTCATTGTTAAGTAGTGTGGTTGGATGCAGTATTATTTTCTTGTACAACTAGCATACAGTGGGGCAAAAAAGTATTTAGTCAGCCACCAATTGTGCAAGTTCTCCCACTTAAAAAGATGAGAGAGGCCTGTAATTTTCATCATAGGTATGCCTCAACTATGAGAGACAAAATGAGAAAAAAAAAATCCAGAAAAATCACATTGTCTGGTTTTTAAAGAATTTATTTGCAAATTATGGTGGGGGAAAAAAAGTATTTGGTCAATAACAAAAGTTCATTTCAATACTTTGTTATATACCATTTGTTGGCAATGACAGAGGTCAAATGTTTTCTGTAAGTCTTCACAAGGTTTTCACACACTGTTGCTGGTATTTTGGCCCATTCCTCCATGCAGATCTCCTCTAGAGCAGTGATGTTTTGGGGCTGTCGCTGGGCAACACGGACTTTCAACTCCCTCCAAAGATTTTCTATGGGGTTGAGATCTGGAGACTGGCTAGGCCACTCCAGGACCTTGAAATGCTTCTTACAAAGCCACTCCTTCATTACCTGGGCGGTGTATTTGGGATCATTGTCATGCTGAAAGACCCAGCCACGTTTCATCTTCAATGCCCTTGCTGATGGAAGGAGGTTTTCACTCAAAATCTGACGATACATGGCCCCATTCATTCTTTCCTTTACATGGATCAGTCGTCCTGAAAACAGAAAAACAGCCCCAAAGCATGATGTTTCCACCCCCATGCTTTACAGTAGGTATGGTGTTCTTTGGATGCAACTCAGCATTCTTTCTCCTCCAAACACGACGAGTAGAGTTTTTTCATCTGACCATATGACATTCTCCCAATCCTCTTCTGGATCATCCAAATGCTCTCTAGCAAACTTCAGACGGGCCTGCACATTTACTGGCTTAAGCAGGGGGACACGTCTGGCACTGCAGGATTTGAGTCCCTGGCGGCGTAGTGTGTTACTGATGGTAGCCTTTGTTACTTTGATCCCAGCTCTCTGCAGGTCATTCACTAGGTTACCCCGTGTGGTTCTGGGATTTTTGCTCACCGTTCTTGTGATCATTTTGACCCCAAGGTGTGAGATCTTGCGTGGAGCCCCAGATCGAGGGAGATTATCAGTGATCTTGTATGTTTTCCATTTTCTAATAATTGCTCCCACAGTTGATTTCTTCACACCAAGCTGCTTACCTATTGCAGATTCAGTCTTCCCAGCCTACAATTTTGTTTCTGGTGTCCTTTGACAGCTCTTTGGTCTTGGCCATAGTGGAGTTTGGAGTGTGACTGTTTGAGGTTATGGACAGGTGTCTTTTATATTGATAACGAGTTGAAACAGGTGCCATTAATACAGGTAACGAGTGGAGGACAGAGGAGCCTCTTACAGAAGAAGTTACAGGTCTGTGAGAGCCAGAAATCTTGCTTGTTTGTAGGTGACCAAATACTTATTTTCCACCATAATTTGCAAATAAATTCTTTAAAATCAGACAATGTGATTTTCTGGATTTTTTTTTTCTCATTTTGTCTCTCATAGTTGAGGTATACCTATGAAGAAAATTACAGGCCTCTCTCATCTTTTTAAGTGGGAGAACTTGCACAATTGGTGGCTGACTAAATACTTTTTTGCCCCACTGTGTACTTTTTAATGTTACAGCCTTCATGTGCACAATTAATTACTTTGACCATTATAGGCTTCACAGAAAGTATGTTCACATGAGTAAGTGTTATAATTATTATTCATTTTATTTTTATTTTTTTAATAGATCAGCTACACTAGTATTCGGTCATTTGATCCTTCTCTCCATGTTGCTGGACCTGCAGTAACTGTTTCATTGCCATGGAACAGTACACATCATATTTTCTCTCAGTTGCATCCTGGAACCACATACCAGTTCATAATTCGAGCCAGCACTGTGAAAGGTTTTGGACCTCCAACAGTCCTAAATGTGACAACCAATATATCAGGTAATTATTTTTGCTACTTCTAAGAGTGTTTTATATTAATTTACAAAGCAGTTTTGGTTTTGTGTGTACAGTATTTATGCGTTTTAAAGGTAGAGTCCAAAGTAAGCAAATATTTGCATACTGAACAGCAAATGTTATTCTGCCATAAAATGGCAATGCAAAATTATAAATTACAGGAATTAGTATTTCTCTCAAGAGTAAGGACACAGAACACTATATACCATTAAGCAAATTTCTGATGGAATGCTTTTTGTTAAGCAGATGAGAGAAAAAAAGGTGTATATACTGAAGAAATGTATGTCACATACAACAGATAAATGTTAGGTTTTGTGTGTAATATGGCAAGACCCTTCCCAATAAGTGTCCCTCATAAGTTAGTCCTAAAAATGCTCTAACTTAATGTTCTGACCTTACACCAACATGCATTGATGTGTGTTAAGTTTTAAAATCTGTGTCATGCATGGATTGATCTTTTGTACATTTTGGGAAAGAAGGTCATACCTTTTTTATTTTTTCATTCATTCTCTTTAGATTTTGTTGTGTAATTAAAGAATAATGCTGTTATACGCTCATATTAAGTGAACTTTTGTTTTCCCCCGATATCCTTTTAGGTGAGCTGTGCGGGGTTTTTGATTTGGATTATTGAACTTTTTTTTTTCTATACATGTTTATATCTATAGCCTTATACTAACCCTTTAAGATTACTAAAAATCATAAATTCGTAGCAGAAAATCTTAGTAACAATGCTGTTTTGAATCTAGTTGGTTTGCATCAAAAATGTACTTGTTGTTGAACAAAAATTAGAATTAGAGTTTTGATGTAATAGTATGAAAACAAGCGTGTTCATTTGTTTTACATAAAGTAATTTTTTTTTTCCCTTTTCTGACTAGCCCCAACTTTGCCAGACTATGATGGGTTTGATGCTTTTTTGAATGAAACCTCTACTACCATCACTGTAATGCTAAAACCTGCTCAGGCCAAAGGTGCTCCTATCAGGTAAATGTGTGAGCAGAGCTCAATTTGTACAGATTGGCAGGCTGCCTAGCAGCTAATAAAGTGCTTCATTTCCAAGCTGTATTCATTTGACATTGCTGTCAGGAGGTTTGTTTTTCTTGGTTAGGCAAAGTCTACAAATAGCCTTGTAGTTAATAAGAGTAAAACTCTTCCGGGAATTTAGATATTCAAGACCTGAATCATCCTCCTATCTTTTTTTTTATTTGATTTGCTTTTGTCAGGCTCTGCCATTTCATTTCCCTTTCTCTGTCTGTATCTTTGGGATAGGGAGTTTTGAAGGTAGTTGTCATAAAAGGGATTTGAAGATAACGCTAGCACTTCAATTCAGTAAATCAGTTATTATGTGGTGTGCTTCATATATGATTGGGAAATTGGAAACGCTGGGGAAAGTGGAAAAGAAGATCAACAGTGATGAATACAAACTATTTGACCTTTTTCTCCCAGAAGTGGCCTTCACTGCAAATCACGTTGTAGCTATTAAATATTACTTGGCATGTCTCAAAGCTTTATTAAAATACTCTGGGACACGTTAATTTTGAGTGACATTTCCCTGTCTTCCATCAAATCTGTAATGAAAGACAATTTATTAATGTGCCTTGCTTTACAGAAACATAAAAAGTAAATGTCTTCCTCAGAAGCTTTCATTTGATTTCCTAGTTGATATTTTGATATGTGATTTCTGAAGTCCTTTTTGGAATTAACTTTAGTTTTTTGAGTTTATATCTTGGTAGTATCTACTGTTCTGTGGATAATAAACTATCATAACTGGAGTGCATTTGTAAGGTTTTTGAATTTAAGGTTCTTTCACAGTAACAGAAACCTGCACAACCTTTTGTGCATTCCAGAAGGATAAGGTTCTTTTGAAACATTATAAATTATTCTTACACCGCTTTCTTCTGTGCATATTTTGTTCTAATTCTAAACATAAATGCCCAATATGCCAAATGTATAGCCACAGAATTAGGCATTTGTCAGGCTTTGGTCAAAAACTGAAATGTGGTGCTTGCTTAAGTATTCAAACCTCAAACATTAATGTTTAATTAAGCCTCTCTCTGCAGCAGCTTTAAATCTTTTTGGGGAGTATTAAGGTAACACCACATACAGTGCTGTGAACTTTGGCCCAAACACACAAATGTGTTCTAAGTTTAACCAGGTCTTTTGCTTGCATTCTGGCAAACTCCAGACAAGCCTTAAAATGAAACACTTTATCGGTTGCCACTGCCTCATTTAGGTCAGTATTGTTCAGGTCTCTTGTTATATCTGACCTTTGAATCTTTGTGCCACATAACTTTTTAGGTCTGTTAAGATGCTTGTTAATCTCTCAGTTGCTTCTCTCAGAAGTCGGTCATTGTTGAAATGCTAAAACATACAATGAAAATAAACCCCTTTCACTGATATCCTTATGACTACATGAAGACACTTGGGTAGTGAGCATTTTGCTTTATTTTTAGAACTTTTACTTACAATATGCTTTTAAAAAGTGCCTGCTGGACATCCATTCACACTAAGGGGAATATTTGCAGGCATGTGCCTTTTTCTCAGGTTTTGTTTGACACCTGCAAAAGGAATAGCATGCTCCTATGACCTTGAAGCAGTGGTGAAGAGTTGAGCTCAGGGCACATGGTGCTGTGTGCATGTTATAAACTCGATGTGCTGAATTTTTATTTTAACAGAAAGCTGCATTAACATATCTTGCTACTGTGTGTTAAACCCTGGTCTTTTTTATTTTCAAATTAGTAGTGTTGCTTAAGCCCTGATTGGGTCATATTGTTTTAAATAAAACAATAACCAAAAAAAAAAAAACACTCTACATTCCACAGTTGCTGCTTGCCAGTATGTTTTTGTTATATTAAAAACAAAACATGTAGCCCATTGTCACTAAGATTCTTTGTTTGCCTTTAAGAGTCATCACAACTTTACATGGCATGAGGAATTAATGTATAAATATCACTAACATAAATGTGTGTGTTCTCAAAACTCCAGACAAATGTTAACTTATTTTTTAACCCTCCATCTTGTTGATAGTTTAAATTAGTAAGGATTATTCTATGGACATCATGCCTACTTCACTGATTAATTTGTGCCTTTCAGTTCTCTATCCTTTCATTGTTTGTACAGTGCAGTTTTAATGAATACTGTAGCATTCTGACCTACTTTAAGGGAGTAAGGGATTGATCCTGAATCTTTGGCAGATTATATGCCTATTTCTCTACTCCCATTTTTATCTTAAGTCCTTGAATGTGTTGCTGCAGAATAACTCCAAGCACGTATGCATTTAAATGATCTCTTTGAAGCACTCCAGTTAGGTTTTCACTCCACCCATTGCATTGAGATGGCATTGGTATAAATAGTACTGGTAACTGCATACATATGCCATGGGCATACTTTTTATTCTACACCTCAGTGCTTCCTTTCTTGCAGTTTGTCATTATGTACAGTTCTACACAGGTTTTAGGCTGTTTTTATCTGATAGACAGCATTTTGTTGCAGCATGCTCAAAACAGTGAGTGACAACCAGACATGCAAGTCAGAATTTCTCTGTGGTTCTGTACACATGTAAATACTGCTACTCTAGCATTCAGACAAGTTTACCCATTATGAAGAAACTGCACTGGTTACTAATAAGATCTTGTTTTCATTACAAAATATAGCTTCTAATTGGTAAGGTTTTAAATTACCCTATTTTTCTGATCCTTTCCATCTATACGTTCCTACTTGAATTTTTTATCAAGGTGGTTTTCAGTTCCTGCCACACATTCTCAGTGTTCATTTGACGCGTCCTCTGAGCACGCCCTCAGAAATTAAAGCAATCTGTGCGCGAATTGCAGTACCAGCAAAAAATCGGGGGGAGCATTGTGATCAAGTCTCAGTTTACTATCAACATGTGACAGAAAGCTACTTTGCATATCCTACAGAATCGATGTGCGTGCTTTGATGTTTGCTGAATGGTTTGATGTGGCAAAGCAAAATGCCAACATACAAATGCATTTGTGGTGCTTTTATATTCAACCGTCACTTATTCCCTATCATAGTGACACACATATATATATATATATATATATATATACACACACAGTAATCCCTCACTTATCGCGGGAGATCAGTTATCGCGGTCGGCCTTGGAACCTAATTTCCGCGAAGTAGGGACACTATATTTATTTAATTATTTAACGTGTATTTGGACGTTTTTAAACCCTCCCTGTATTGTTTACAACCCACCATTTACTCTATTAAAAACAGGGACAACTGCTAAGCAATATGAAATCGGTAGATAAGTTTACACTTACTGTATAGCGAAGTACACGTAGCAGCTTGTAGGCGGTCATGACGTCGTCGACCTTGTTGCAAAGATTCCTAAAGCAGATTCCATCCAGACTACTGCCTTATCACGTCCACTTGCAACTCGTTTTGCACCCTGGTTAAAGGACACTGCGGCCGTAGATCTTATATGCTTTTCCTCCTTTTTAAATAAAAAGAATCGATGTCCTGCAGCGGTGTAGCTGTTCCCTTCCTTCAACATATCCAAAACTTTTACCTTTTCTGCAATCATTTGCATCTTCTGTTGGTGCTTGGATACGGCCCCTGAAGCATTAGCACGTTAATGATGAATGAGTGAGATGAGACTTCCTGGTTAATGCAACACTCCGTCGCTGAGCCAATCAGCAGCACACAGGAACTTAACCGTGTGCTCTGATTGGGTAGCTTCTCAGCCATCCGCTAATAGCATCTCTTGTATGAAATCAGCTGGGCAAACCAACTGAGGAAGCAAGTAAAAAGACCCATTGTCCGCAGAAACCCGCGAAGCAGCGAAAAATCCGCGTTATGTATTTAGATATGCTTACATATAAAATCCGCGAAGTCGTGAATCCGCGAAAAGTGAACCGCAAAGTAGCGAGGGATTACTGTATATATATCCATCCATCCATTTTCCAACCCGCTGAATCCGAACACAGGGTCACGTGGGTCACAGGGTCACGCCTGGAGGAAACCCTCGCAGACAAGGGGAGAACATGCAAACTCCACGCAGGGAGGACCCGGGAAGCAAACCTAGGTCTCCAGATCACCCAACTGCGAGGCAGCAGTGCTACCCACTGCGCCACCGTGCCACCCCTGTATATATAGATATATATAAAACCTTCACAACAGCATCAGAATGTACAGGAGCATATTTGAACCACAGAGAAAAAAATTAGAAACACAGTGGAAAAGTCTATTTTTTGATTAAAGTGGAAATTTCGGCTTTAATCTCGAAATGCCCACTTTAATCTTGTATTTATTTTATCATTAAAGTAGAACGCCATAAACGTCATCTTAAAACCAACACGGCTGTTAATTGATATGTGCTTCTGGGGCAGCAGCAGTCATCTATTGGAACATAGAACACATTAAATTTATAATATTCCTGCTGTCTGCACATTTAGAATCTTTAGATTTATACTTGATATCACTTTCATGATGAAATGCATTACAGTAAAGTGTATGTGTGTGTGTATCTATATATATATATATATATATATATATATATATATATATATATATATATATTAAAGATAAGTTGTTAATTTAAATAATGAATTCTGTTAATAATTACACATGTCGGGGTGGCATGGTGGCGGAGTGGTAGTGCTGCTGCCTCGAAGCAGGGAGTCATGTCCCTGGTGTTCCCTGCCTGGAGTTTGCATTTTTTCCTGGCGGGTTTCCACAGTGTGCTCCGGTTGCCTTCCGTGCAGGTTTGGAGATTCGGTGATGCTAAAATAACGCTAGTGTATGTACAGTGGTGTGAAAAACTATTTGCCCCCTTCCTGATTTCTTATTCTTTTGCATGTTTGTCACATAAAATGTTTCTGATCATCAAACACATTTAACCATTAGTCAAATATAACACAAGTAAACACAAAATGCAGTTTTTAAATGATGGTTTTTATTATTTAGGGAGAAAAAAAATCCAAACCTACATGGCCCTGTGTGAAAAAGTAATTGCCCCCTTGTTAAAAAATAACCTAACTGTGGTGTATCACACCTGAGTTCAATTTCCGTAGCCACCCCCAGGCCTGATTACTGCCACACCTGTTTCAATCAAGAAATCACTTAAATAGGAGCTGCCTGACACAGAGAAGTAGACCAAAAGCACCTCAAAAGCTAGACATCATGCCAAGATCCAAAGAAATTCAGGAACAAATGAGAACAGAAGTAATTGAGATCTATCAGTCTGGTAAAGGTTATAAAGCCATTTCTAAAGCTTTGGGACTCCAGCGAACCACAGTGAGAGCCATTATCCACAAATGGCAAAAACATGGAACAGTGGTGAACCTTCCCAGGAGTGGCCGGCCGACCAAAATTAGCCCAAGAGCGCAGAGACGACTCATTCGAGAGGTCACAAAAGACCCCAGGACAACGTCTAAAGAACTGCAGGCCTCACTTGCCTCAATTAAGGTCAGTGTTCACGACTCCACCATAAGAAAGAGACTGGGCAAAAACGGCCTGCATGGCAGATTTCCAAGACGCAAACCACTGTTAAGCAAAAAGAACATTAGGGCTCGTCTCAATTTTGCTAAGAAACATCTCAATGATTGTCAAGACTTTTGGGAAAATACCTTGTGGACTGATGAGTCAAAAGTTGAACTTTTTGGAAGGCAAATGTCCCGTTACATCTGGCGTAAAAGGAACACAGCATTTCAGAAAAAGAACATCATACCAACAGTAAAATATGGTGGTGGTAGTGTGATGGTCTGGGGTTGTTTTGCTGCTTCAGGACCTGGAAGGCTTGCTGTGATAGATGGAACCATGAATTCTACTGTCTACCAAAAAATCCTGAAGGAGAATGTCCGGCCATCTGTTCGTCAACTCAAGCTGAAGCGATCTTGGGTGCTGCAACAGGACAATGACCCAAAACACACCAGCAAATCCACCTCTGAATGGCTGAAGAAAAACAAAATGAAGACTTTGGAGTGGCCTAGTCAAAGTCCTGACCTGAATCCAATTGAGATGCTATGGCAAGACCTTAAAAAGGTGGTTCATGCTAGAAAACCCTCAAATAAAGCTGAATTACAACAATTTTGCAAAGATGAGTGGGCCAAAATTCCTCCAGAGCGCTGTAAAAGACTCATTGCAAGTTATCGCAAACGCTTGATTGCAGTTATTGCTGCTAAGGGTGGTCCAACCAGTTATTAGGTTCAGGGGGCAATTACTTTTTCACACAGGGCCATGTAGGTTTGGATTTTTTTTTTCTCCCTAAATAATAAAAACCACCATTTACAAACTGCATTTTGTGTTTACTTGTGTTATATTTGACTAATGGTTAAATGTGTTTGATGATCAGAAACATTTTGTGTGACAAACATGCAAAAGAATAAGAAATCAGGAAGGGGGCAAATAGTTTTTCACACCACTGTATGTGCTTGTATTCACCTTGCGATGAGCAGATGCCCCATCCAGGGATTGTTTCTGCCTCAAGTCCGAAGCTTGCTGAAATGGGCGCATCCCTGGACTGATGGATGTAATCAGTAAATATCCCATCTTTTTTCAGAGATTTTGAGGCAAGGTGTCCTCAGAATTTAATGGATGTTTCAGGTAATTCACAACATAGCAAAGCTGAATGTTATCTCACCGTGGTGATGTCTCGCACTGCCACCTAGTGACATCTTCCAGACTTACATAAAGTACGCACACAAGTATAAACAGTACAATGCTTGCATAGCAGAAGCGTCTGCAGGAGCATGCGTCGTGTATTGTGAAGCATAAACCCAGCCTTAGGTTAAGAAGTGTAAAATGGCCTATAGTGCTGCCTTCTCAGTATCTGCTTCAGTATTAGAGTGCTGTTCCTCAAAGCCTTTGACAGTCAAATACAGCCTGTCTTGTCTTGAAAAGTAGGCTTTATATATCAGTTATGGGTTTTTTTTTTTCTGTATTTTCTTGTTGTGTTCAATGTGTTTTATGTTCTTTGGTTTTAGAAAGATATTTTATACATGTTATCATTTTGACAGGAGGAACTTCTTGAATGCCTTGGAATATGTAAATGAGTGACTTCCAATAAATTTCTGCAGAATAACCTAACAATTTCACAAGTTGCCCTTGGGAAATATTAATAGATTTTTTAACTTTTTTCCCCCAATTCGTTTTTTTTTTATGACTATTTCTGACTTTCTTTAGAAGCCTTTTTTTAATAAGTTTTTTTTTTTTTAAGAATCTTTTTTTTTTATAAACCATCCTATTGTATTTACTGTTTGACCAGAGATTCCTAAGTGGTTCCAAATTTACAGTTATTTGTCCAGGAATTAATAATAATAATGCCAGAGCATGATCACTTTTTGGTCTGGGGGACCATTGACTGGGGGAATTTTATCCAACAGTGTGATGTTTGACAGGTGCCTTACATGCACAGCCTGTTTCAAATCACCACACAGTATCTCAGTGGGATTCGGCTCTGACTTGGCCATTCCAGAACCCAAAATTTCTTTCTTCTCAGCCATTCCTTGGGGGCTTTTCCAATTTTAGGGTTCATTGCCATGTTGAGGTTCTGTTCTCAGACAGTTTAACATTGTCCTCAAGTACAGTTAAGAATTCAAAGTGGATTTTGTGATTGTGAGCTGTCCAGGTCCTGATGAAGCAAAGTAGCCCCAAGCCATAATATTTCTACCACCATCCTTTATACAGTTGGTGTCAGGTTCTTCTGGTCAAATTGTTTCTTTGGTTTTCATTAAACTTGTCTTCTGGTACTGTGGCAATAAACCTTTACCTTGTCTGTCTTGAGTACATTGTTCCAGAAAACCTGGTCTTTGTCTAGATATGCATAGGGAAACTGTAATCTTGCCCTGATGTTCTTTCTGAACAGCACAAGTTTCCTCCTAGCACAACCCCCATGAATATCTAATTAATGTAGCTTCTTTCTAAAAGTAGACTCATATATTTTGGCATTAACAGTGGCAAGAGCTACCTGTAGCTCCCATGATGAAATGCTGGGGTTTTTAAAGACTGAGATGGCCTGGCCTGGATAAGTTGGCAGTTGTTTGACACATCTCCATTAGTAGATGACCTTCTGTATAGTGGAATTGTTGATTTCCAATTGTTTAGAGATCTGTCTTAAATCCCTATCCACACTCATAGTTATATGTAACTTGTTAAGGGGGTGGGCAAGCGAAGCGACCAGGGGGGCAAAGCCCCCTAGTTATAGCAAAAAAAAAAAAAAAATTTTATGAGGTATACTTACTTATACTTACTTACTTGTATATGCTGCAGGAAGAAGTAGGATCATGTCTCACATTGTCTTTCAATTAGGGGCACTCATGTTTTGTTAAGAGATAAACCTGATCACCGATTTCATGTTGTTAGAATTTACTAGAATTGTCTGATTCTGATTTGTATAGTTTATCCCATTAACTCCCACACCCACCACCAAGCTTTCTTGCATACCCAACCACACTAGAACATTGTGTCGCAATATTAAAGTAGTGTTTTTATAATTGAAATACACAAGTGCTACCTGTTCATTGTTTTGATTAACTAAATGAAAGTCTGTGTGCTTTTTGTACATTATTGCTCAGTTACCATAAAATATACTAATATAAATAAAATCCTGTTAAAAATATTTTCTAAACTGTTAAAAATTGTACAGAAATATGTATCCATAGTACACTTGCCATAAGAGAAAATAAAATTCTTGACATTAATACAAGCCACAGTTCTAATAAAATTGTATTTATCAGGAATATACAAGGCTGACATGCGTAATAAGTTTACATTTACAACAGATATATGACTCTTAAGTTAACAAGCCTTTTGTTCACTAAGCAACAATGACAAATGACAAATTCTTTTTACCTGTTCCTTTTCTAATTAAAAATGTGAGCTTCTGCACAAGCACGCTCACAGTCCCCACTCGGACAAGTGGTGTTCATTTTTGAACTCCTTCTCTTTTACTTTCTGCTGAAGTTGTATCTCTCTTTTCTTACACTCTGCCCTTCCCTCTGTGCACAGGGTGACTCCTCAGATTCCCTTTTGTCAGTTTATTACTCCACTTTCTAAGATAATACTGTCTTCTAGTGCTGGGCGGCATACTGGTTCATACCGAAAACCGTTTTTTATTTTTGTTATGATGTGGATTTTTCTTATACCACAACACTGGTTTAAATTGCCTAAACGACGTTCGAAACGTGGCGCAGCGGGAAACTGTTCAAGTGGAGACCTTTTTCACTGCTACACCGCTAAACACAGAGGTGTTGCACGGGGGCTCTTTTTCACTGCTACACCGCTAAATAGGTGTGGTAGTGTAGGTACAGTAATCCCTCGCTACTTCGCGGTTCACTTTTCGCGGATTCACGACTTCGCGGGTTTTTAAATACAAGTGATTGCCCGCCTATCGTGGAAGTTATGTTCCAGACCCATCAGCAACAGGAGAAAATCTGCGATATAGAAAGACCATATAAATAAACATTTTTATAGTTTAAGCCTTAAAATACCCATCCCACATGCTTTAAACACATGTAAACTTATAAAACACACTTTGTTAACACATATGATATGTGGATGTCGGGCTAAGGATATGAGTAACATCTCACTATTATAAAACATTTTAACTTCACGCAAGACAAGACAGTGAGACAGGAAAATTGGTGATGTACAGGCTTTTAAATTATTGACAGGCAGAGCGACAAGCAGCACAAAGCCAGCACAAAGTCCACTTCTCCTTAGCGTTCATTCAGCTCCCCACCCCCTTGACAATGCGAACTGCGCCTCCGGGGAGGGGGGTTTGAGCGAACGTGCGTTCAGCCCCCACACACGCACACACACACTCCTCCTTCTTCCGAACGCGCAGAGCGACAAGCAGGCATTTTGGCAGAAGCAGCACAAAGTCCATTTCTGCTCAGCATGAGTTCAGCTGCCCCCCTTCACAAAGCGAGTGCAGACACATTGACGTCTGATCGCTGCGTGCAGTGTTGGTCTGCGGTGTTTAAGAATGTAGAAAGTGTTTAAGAGCATAGGAAGTGTTTATAAGAGTGTGGGAAAGGTTAACAAGAGAGTGAGAAAGGTTTATAAGAGTGTGGGAAGGGTTTATAAAGCCTTAAAATATGTATAAATAATAAAATAAATATAGGTCGCTACTTTGCTGATTTTCACCTATCGCGGGGGGCTCTGGAACGTAACCCCCGCGATAGGTGAGGGATTACTGTATTGCGCGGTGAAAATGGACAGAGAGCATTCTGAAAGTGAAGCTGTAGCTGACGATAAAATTGAACATGATGACACAGAAGAACTTTTGCCGAAAAAAAGGAATCACGTCTGTTGAGTGGAGATGCTTTGGTTTTAACACTAGAATTACCAGAGCCTATGAAAAAACTCGTAGATCCGGCCCACCTTAAATCGCTTCTTAAAACCGTTCTCACCTCTCCGCCAGCGTCTTTTGTCATCTAAATGTACTGATAAAGACATGCTGCAAGCAGCCGGCTATTCCATCCCCCCACCGACTTAGAATGTGCACGAACTTCTCTCAGCTGATGCCTTGATTGATTATCTGGGAGTGAAGGAGTTTTAGAGTGGAAATAATAAATCGTTATTTGGAACACATGCATTTCATTTGTGTTGCATTTCTACAGTAATCTGTGTAAACACATTTTTAAAACAAACGTTTTTTATATTCTAGTAGCAGATGACAAAATGTAGGCATAAACTATATAATATATGAAGCCTGAAGTCCAAATAGCAAAGAAACACTTTCACAAAAGGTACAAAAAAAAAAAAGACGCCGCCAAAAAAAAGCCACCTTAGTGTGCGACATTGACACTCATTTACTATGACTGCCGCCGTGGCGCAACAGTATCGGTTGCTGAATGAGAATCAGAAGGTCACGAGTTCGATCCTGCATGACTCCCTTTTGAGAAGTGAAGTGTTCTTATTTTTACTATTTTAGAATAAAAAGATACATTTGATTTCAGTCTGTAACAGCCGGTGTAATTTATGATATTTGTAAAGGTTAGCTTTGTTTTTTTTTGTTTTTTTTCACTTTTCATTCTCTGTCGCGTTCAGGATCCTTCCCTACCACCCCCCCTTCCCCCCATCTGACACTGCTGTTTTCACATAAAGACACGCTATAGCTCTGCAGTGTATCATGATACATACGACCACGTGTTTTTTTTCCCACAATCTTGCCAGTCTCCACATGTTGCTGTATGCCGTTTCTTTTGTACTCCAGGACATGCAGAGGAAAGCATAGTAAAGAGCAGTAACTTCAGCGCTATATGCAATCATCAGACACTCCCCATCTGACACTGCTGTTTTCACATAAAGACACGCTATAGCTCTGCAGTGTACTTCTGATCGCATTGTTGTACCAATGCTTGCGAACTGAAGTGTCTGCATGCACTTTTAATGGCATTATGTGTGTATTTTTTGAGCATGCCCATGTCGCTCAAACACAGGAACATATGTTGATGTAAATGTATAACAAAACAAGTGCACTTTTATTCAAGACTATAACCGAAGAAAAAAGAAAGCAAGTTACAGTAGGCGGTTGATATGACAGCTTGCGTGGTGCAATGCTAAGAACTGCTGATTTCCATTCCGTGCTATGTAACTGTTAACATTTGAATCTGATGATTACATATAGCGCTGTTTTATTCAGTGTGCGCAAGAACATGCAGGTGGCCAATGCACATTTTAAAAAAAGAAAGAGACAAATATATGTGACGTTTTGAAGAAATCATTTTATGACGCGAATAGTACCAATCAGAAAACATCGTCGAAATAATGCAATATTATTTGAAAACGAACCGCGTCAGATCGGGTGTGAAGTTATACTGGCGCTGTTTGAGTCAGATCAGAAGCTGAATAAGCTGAACAAGCTCCTGTTCTGACTCAAAGTAAAAAGCATGAATTAATCAACAGAAATAACCACGATCGACATTTTAAATTTAACGATTTACAGTGCATACCAATTTATAAATTTTATGTCCGTTTGAGGGAAAAAAAAAACACTTTCTCAAAAGCTGGGATTCGAACTCGGGTCTCTGTAGCACGGCAGGGCTGCTGTGCTCCAAGTCAGCTATGCTCCAAGTCAGCTAATCTTAGTGTTAAGCCACGGAAGATGTTGTATCATCCTTAAACCTTTTGTGAAAGTGTTTATTTGATGTTTGGACTTCAGGCTTCACACATTCTATAGTTTATGCCTACATTTTGTAACATTTTATTACTAACATAGGAAAATGTTTCTGTTTTAACAATGTGTTTACACAGATTACTGTAGAAACTGAACATGCATGAAATGCGTGTATTCCAAATAACGATCTATTATTTCCATTCTAAAACTCCAGCAGTTCAGTCACTCCCAGATAATCAAACAAGGCATGAGCTGGGAAAACTTAGTGAACGTTCTGCAGTGGTGGGGGATGGAATAGCCGACTACTTGCTGCTCGTCTTAATCAGCACATTTAGAAGACGAAAGAGAGGTGAGAATGGTTTTAAGGTGGGCCGGATCTACAAGTTTTTTCGTAGACACTGGTAATTCTAGTGTTAAAAGGTCAGGGGGGTATTTTTCGTACGTGGATTACTCGCTTAGCCGGATGTAATTGTTGACGATTTGGCCTGATCCTGGATCTGTCGGTTTTTTGAAACTCTTGCTGGAAGTGTTGTCATAGCAACACATCCAAATCCGCAAACCTGCTCGGAGCAGGTTTGTTCTGCGTAAACAAGGATTAGTTTACACACGTGATCAGTGACGGTGTGGAAGTCATCCAGTCAGGGCTTCGCCGTTCATGAATGAGCGACCAATTGATATTGGTGCGCAAATTATAGGAAGAGAATTTCATATAAAGAGGGTTTTGCGCGATCGGCAAGATCCTTTATTGCCCCCGGAGGAAATTCTGTACGAAGGATACCGCTTTAGCCGAGGGGGAATATTGTACCTCAAAGATTTATTAGCTCCGTATATTCGAAGTCAAACTCGGCGAAGTCGGGCTCTCACAACCACACAGACAGTAGGCATTGCTTTGAGGTTTCTTGCAAGCGGCACTTTTTTATATACTGTAGGCGATGCGGAACAGCTATCGAAAAGTGCAGTTTGCCAGGCAATTCATAAAGTCTGTTTGGCTCTGAAACATTTCCTTCAGGTTTTCATTGTGTTTCCTGGACACCTGCGTGTGCAGACAATAAAAGAGGCGTTTCATGCCATTGCAGGTAGGTAATACACAGGCTAAAACACCCACAGTTCCACGAAGAATCCCACAATCAGCCTAACATTCTCATTACCAGGATTTCCAAATGTGATTGGGGCACATGGAACTGATCAGAGTGGAGTTTGATCAAACATTATTTGGAAAGTGTACCTCTCCTCCTGATGAATAATCTGACACAGTGTCTTCATCAAATATTTGACCTTCGTTAATATCTCGTTGGTCAGACACAGGTTCAAGGGATATGACATTCCCTGCAACTGACCCAACAAAAAAGAGGGCTATATGGAACATACCTATAGCACACATGGAGAACAAATATGCAATGACCATCCTTTACCTGAAATGAAGTGACCACTACTTCCTGCCACTGGTTCTGAGGAGGAGCTTCCCCCTGGAATGCCCTCAGAAACAGGGCGATGGGCATTTTGCTGGAGAGCCAACTCTTCTGCAGGGGTTAGGTCTGGACCACGTGGACCTCCACCTGTTTTTTGCTTGTCTGCCTCCTTATTAGCTTTAAAATTAATGGTTTTTATATTATATATGATTCTTTATGTCAACAATTCTTTAAATAGTTATATACCAATATTTACCAGTTTGAAGTATATTCTTGTACTTCACTTTAACCTGTTCCCATGTTCTCCTTGTGCTCACGTTTGATCTGGAATTATGACATATTAAATAATAATTAATCTGACACATAGGAAATGAAACGCTGCATTCACTAAGTACAATGTACACTACATAGCGTTTAATTTTTTCGGCCACTTTTTGCCAGCCGTCTTTTATGGTCTGGGCTGCTTTTGCAGTGTTACCGCTTGTGTATATTAAATCTTGAAATTCTTCGTGTCCTTTGAATAAAAGGTCTTGCGCCGCGTGTGTGAAAAAAAATGCTCCCATTCTTTCGTCATTTTGTTACAGCCTATCAAAGACTTGCTGATCATGTTTTCTAGACTCAATATATATGGGCTTTTCACTCAGCGCAGGCACGCGCATTCATCTCGTATGATTAGATCCAGCTCGACTAATCTAATACACGGCTGCGTTTGAAAAACCGACTTATCTGGATGAGTTTCACTGGCATTAACTCATTCAAGATGAGGCACCTGATCTCGGATGGTTTAAGCGACGTACGAAAAATACCCCCCAGATGTGGACCATTATGTTCAAATGTGTAAATACTGTTTCTATACTACTGGATAATACTGCAAGCCAAGTTGTACTTGTTTTATTTGTTTTCAATACAGTGTAATGTACCTGGGTACTGTGTAATAGTGTGACGACATGTTGACTTTATTCTCGTACTTTGTCATTAAAGTAGAACATCGTAAACTAAACTTCATTGTAAAATGAATATTTAATTTACTAGATTTTCTCAAACCCCGTCATAAGTTATGTAGCACATTAAATGCTTTGTGTTCCCTGAGCTTCTTAAACTGACTTCCTCTGCACTAAGAGGAGGCACCTGCAGCGATCGCCACACAGAATACATTCACGTAATGATATTTCTGCTCTCTGAACATTTAGAATGCCAAGATAAATACTTGATATAATTTTCATGGTGAAATGCATTAAAGCATGTATTAATCATGTGGGGGCACGGCGGCGTGGAGGTTGCACTGCTGCCTCGCAGCAACAGTGTCTCGGGTGTACCCTGCCATGCATTTGCATGTTTTTCTGGTGGGTTTACTCTGCGTGCTTCAGTTTCCTTTCAAAGTCATGTAGGATGTGGGGTTTTGTTATGCTATATTGACCCTGCTAGTGTATGTTTTGCTCGTATTTATCCTGCAATGTACTGGCGACTCGTTCAGGGATGGGCACAACCCTGAATGGATGGCATAATTAAACATGTATAACGAAGATATTTTTAAAGTTCTGAACACTCTGTGGGCTAAGTTTATAACTAGTTTTAATTTTACAAAGACGTTTATCGTGTGGTGATTGGTTATGTGGAGAGAAAAAGGAAGGATAGGAATTGGGGTTTTGGTACGTCAGATAGAGACAGCAAGCGTGCAATAAAGAAAGCCTTCTCAGAATAACATCCATTGAATTCTGTGTTTGTCTCTCCGACGACCAGATCACAAACCCAACATTTACACAATATTTAAGTTAAACCTGTGCAATACCCATTCATACATCCAGTTTTTTGGAGCCTCGTCACACCTGCCATAAAGGTCTCTACACTGAACGTACACCTGGGGACCCCTTACTGCGAGGGAGCAGCACTACCGCCACACTACCGTGCATGTTTAATACCTGCTTTAATGCATTTCACCATGAAAATGATATCAAGTATTTATCTTAGCATTCCAAATTTTCAGAGAGCAGGAATATCATACAGTGAATGGATTCTTTTAAGTTTAAGAAGCGTAGTGATCAACAACTGGCTCAGGGAACACTTAACACAAAGCATTTAATGTGCTACATTAACTTATGACAGGGTTTGAGAAAATCTAGTAAATTAAACAATGATTTTAGGATGAAGTTTAGTTTACGACATTCTACTTTATTCTCATAGTTTACTTTATAATTAAAGTGGAAATGTCGACTTTATTCTCGACGTATAGTATTTTTTTTCTTCCCTGTGTCCGTATTTTTTTTTCTTCACCGTGGCCCTAATACGATTCCGTAGGGCTATACCACAAATAGCATTATAAATGCAAGTTGCAGTTTTATTATTTATGTATATAGCTTAGCTTGAAGCAAGGTCCATATTAATGCAGTTTGCCTAAATGATGGTTCAGTTGATAAAGATGTCATCACCAAGATTGCACTTGTTTTATTTTATTTTAATTTGGTGAATACTGTATAACAGGGGTGTGCAAAGTCATTCCTGGAGGGCCGCAGTGGCTGCAGATTTTTGTTCCAACCCAATTGCTTAATAAGAAGCACTAATTGCTCTAGAAACACTTCTGCCTCATATTAGTTATCTCCCTCGTTAAGATTTTGAACCCTTATTGCTTATTTAAGTCTTAAACAGCTGCATTCTTGGTTTTTAATTGCTCCTTATTAGCAATAAGATGCAAATGAAAAAAGAAACCAGCAGTTATCCATTTTGCTTGTTACCCTTTACGCCTGTGTGTATTTATCGTGCACTATTTGGTTTAATTAAATACTTGGAAGGAAAGAGAAGAGAAAAAAGTGAGGGATTGAGAATTACCCATCCGATTTACACTTCAAAATATTTGGATGATATCTTTAGAATGGAAAAAAAAATCTAGGATTTGAGAATGACTTGACATAGCAGAGTTAAAGCACTAACAAGCCATGAAATGTAATTATTGGCAAGGATTGTTTTTTAATTAAACAACTGGGTTGGAACAAAAACCCGCGGCCACTGCGGCCCTCCAGGAATGACTTTGCACACCCCTGCTGTATAATGTACCTGGGCTTGAAGCCTTGAAGTAATAGTGCAACTATCAGTAATAATACAATTATTTATTTTATTATTATTTGTTATTTGTTTAAATATTATGCAGTTTAATGATGGTAAAGTTGTTTAAAAAGTCACTTTAACGTGTCGGTGGACAGAGATTGTTAACATTAACAGAAAGTGTAGTTGTTTTACAAAAATATTTATTTTTTTCCTTTTCTAAGACATGTTCAGTGCAATACAGGTTTTGACAAGCACTTCTGGATATTTTCCTGTCTAAATACCTCTTTGGATGGTTGAAAAAAGTTTTTGCAAAATTTGTTCAATAAAAAGGTTCTATATTTTGACTGCATCTGTCATGCATTGTGATTTCCTTCTCTTCACTAGTGCCACCCCCTTGAAAACTATCACTTTATGGGGCCATGCAAACCTGTATTAATACTTGTGTGCACATTAAAATGTTTTTTTTTTTGTACAATGTACAATGCTCTTGACAGTGGAATAGGTTATTCTTAGCCAGTAATTGCAGTGGAAAATGTGTTTAACATCCACTCATGCATGGGAAAAAAATACCGTCAAATACCGTGAAAACCAGGATAATTTTGAAAAATGCCGTGATATAGAATTTTGGTCATACCGCCCACCCCTACTGTCTTCACTCTCTCCTAAAATCTGACTCTTAGTCGTCTGTTCAAAGGATGTTCAGTAGCAAAATGACATGTATGACTCATCAAGTACCATAATGCTTTGCAAAAAGGAGCACTATGACTAAATTAGCTAGCTTAAAAAGAAAGTTCTTTTGTTTTACTTTTCACAGACCAAGTAATTTGGGGTGAAAATTGGCCAATCTTGATTGGGGCATCATTATTTCTCACCTCTCTTTTCAGGCGCCAAAGAACCAGAAAGTTCAGCTAATGCAAATAAAAAGTTACTTTATAAAAAATGCATTTTATTATTATTTTGCATATTTTGAAATTTGTAAGAATAGATGCTTTGTTTGATAATAGTTAGCTTTGTAACTGTTACATACACAAGTATGTGCCAGTGATAGGCCAGCAAAGTGACTGTGCAATTTACATATAATCTGAAAGTGGGCATGTAAAGTACTAGATAAAACTTTACATCCTAGCTACAAAGTAATGTGTTGATCATTAAAATCACAAAAAAATAATATAGGCAAATATTCATGTTACTGGAATATACTGTAAACAGTATAGCAATCCTAAAATGTATGGGGGGGGGGGGGGGCATTCCTCACCAAATATTTTTACTCACTTGATTTGTTATATAAATGATTAATACAGCTATTAATTGTTGAAGATGTGATTTATTTATTTTTTTTTTTTTTGCTCGTGTTTAACTTTGTGCTCTCAATAAGTGTGCTTACAGCTTTCTAGTACTCCCTTATAATTTCAATATATTGTTTCAAACTCTTAATAGATTCTACTGACATGAGCATTTGGTTGGCCTTTAGTTATTTGGCAGTACATAAAGGGGTTGGTCACCATTAGGACAGCCACATCTGGTATGCATCAGTAAGGATTATTTTTTCCCCTTCTCTCTTTAATTGGCTTTCCGAGTGTAAGAGAAATATTTAATTGACTTTGTTTGAAATATGTTACTTTATTGAAACCCTATAATTTTGTAACATAGAGATTCATGTATTAGACATGCCAGATATTTTTTTTTAGACATATGATAATTTACAGTATGCATTTTAATATGTGTAATAATGTTAAGCTTTTTACTTTGTGATCAGTACAGTACATTTTTGTGTTAGTGCCTTCAATCACCTACCCTCCCTTAATTTTGTATTCTTCCCAGGCAGTCTAGGCCTTAGGTTTCTGTGAAAGTTAGTATAGGTATTCTAACTGGTTAAAATAGGGAAAAAAGCAGCCACCATCTGTTTCAGCAATTTATAACTGTTTATCAGTGACAAGTGATACAGAAATATAGTAGTCTATTTTGGTGAAGTGGACAGATTTTGTGTCCATCTGTGCCTGTTTTAAAGCATGTCATTTGTATTTTAGATCTGTGGCGCTTTGAGCCAAAATACATGTTATTGCAAGGTCAGAAGGTGGGTATGTCTGTCAGCGCATTCTGACATTAATGATATGACAACTTTAGATTGCTGCTGCAGCAAGTCCATCCTCAAGGCAGTCATTATGCTGGTCCTTAAAGATGATTCGCTTTTGCCATTGAGAAATGCAGATACTCTTCTGATTAGTGTGGTAATGCTGCCATGTAGTTTTCTTTTAATACTCATTTCTGTCTGTAAATCTTTAAAATTGAATTTTAATTTCACAGTTTTTGAGTCATTCTCAATTTGTCACTTGAAATTACCATGCTCTCTCTCCCTGATTTCATTTTTTCCCATGCCTTATGTGGTAAACTTTTCTGTCTGTTCTAAAAATTCATAATAACTATGCAATAAAAGGAGTGTTGTGCTCAAAATGTAATTAAAGTTTCACCATACTTGTCCTGAAAGCTCCTGCAAGTTGTGAACTTGCTGTAATTTGTTTTTGCTATTTGTGGGATTCTAAACTAGAATAGAGTTGTGGCTGAGTGATTTCCTCACACACACACACACACACACACACACACAATAATATCAGCTGTCACTGGCTTCTGTTTCTAGATATCAGGGTGCCACTTTAATGGAAAAATTTAATTCAGTTTAAAATGTTATTCTTTATATCATTTTCATAGTATCATTAGGTTGATCCAGTGTTTTATTTTCGTCACTACTTGTGTTCCCCTCCCATATTTACAATAAATCTGGTATGTCTGATTTCTTTTTTTAAAACTTCTCTTTTAATAAAGGTAGAAAAAGACAATGCATTTAATTTTCTTTAGAACATACATGAAAAGTGCCACCAAGCAACTACAACCCCAATTCCAATGAAGTTGGGACGTTGTGTAAAACGTAAATAAAAACAGAATACAATGAACACACTACAAAGACAAGATATCGAATGTTCAAACTGATACTTTATTGTTGTTTTGCAAATCTTCACTCATTTTGAATTTGATGCCTGCGAAACGTTCCAAAAAAGCTGGGACAGGGGCATGTTTACCACTGTGTTATATCACCTTTCCTTTTAACAACACTCAATAAGCATTTGGGAACTGAGGACATTAATTGTTGAAGCTGTGTAGGTGGAATTCTTTCCCATTCTTGCTTGATGTACAACTTCAGTTGCTCAACAGTCCGGGGTCTCCGTTGTCGTATTTTGCGCTTCATAATGCGCCACACATTTTCAATGGGAGACAGGTCTGGACTGCAGGCAGGCCAGTCTAGTACCCGCACTCTTTTACTACGAAGCCACGCTATTGTAACACATGCAGAATGTGGCTTCGCATTGTCCTGCTGAAATAAGCAAGGACGTCCCTGAAAAAGACGTCGCTTGGATGGCAGCATGTGTTGCTCCAATACCTGTATGTACCTTTCAGCATTAATGGTGCCTTCACAGATGTGCAAGTTACCCATGCCATGGGCGCTAACACACCCCCATACCATCACAGATGCTGGCTTTTGAACTTTGCGCTGATAACATTCTGGATGGTCCTTTTCCTCTTTGGCCCGGAGGACACAACGTCCATGATTTCCAAAAACAATTTGAAATGTGGACTCGTCAGACCACACCACACTTTTCCACTTTGCATCAGTCCATCTCAGATGAGCTTGGGCCCAGAGAAGCCGGCACCGTTTCTGGGTGGTGGTGTTATATGGCTTTCGCTTTGCATGGTAGAGTTTTAACTTGCACTTGTAGGTGTAGCGACGAACTGTGTTAACTGACAACGGTTTTCTGAAGTATTCCTGAGCCCACGTGGTAATATCCTTTACAGAATGATGTCTGTTTTTAATGCAGTGCCTCCTGAGGGATCAAAGGTCACGGGCATCAAGTGTTGGTATTCGGCCTTGCCGCTTATCTGCAGAGATTTCTCCAGATTTCTCTGAATCTTTTGATGATATTATGGACAGTAGATGATGAAATCCCTAGATTCCTTGCAATTTTACGTTGAGAAACGTTCTTCTTAAACTGCTGGACTATTTGCCCACGCAGTTGTTCACAAAGTGGTAAACCTCACCCCATTCTTGCTTGTGAACGACTGAGCCTTTTGGGGATGCTCCTTTTATACCCAATCATGACAGACACCTGTTTCCAATTAACCTGTTCACCTGTGGAATGTTCAAAACAGCTGTTTTTTTTACCTTTCCTCAACTTTCCCAGTCTTTTGCTGCCCCTGTCCCAGCTTTTTTGGAACGTGTTGCAGGCATCAAATTCAAAATGAGTGAAGATTTGCAAAACAACAATAAAGTTTATCAGTTTGAACATTCAATATCTTGTCTTTGTAGTGTATTCAATTGAATATAGGTTGAAAAGGATTTGCAAATCATTGTATTCTATTTTTATTTACGTTTTACACAACGTCCCAACTGGGCGGCACGGTGGCGCAGTGGGTAGCGCTGCTGCCTCGCAGTTGGGAGACCTGAGGACCTGGGTTCGCTTCCCGGGTCCTCCCTGCGTGGAGTTTGCATGTTCTCCCCGTGTCTGCGTGTGTTTCCTCCGGGCGCTCCGGTTTCCTCCCACAGTCCAAAGACATGCAGGTTAGGTGGATTGGCGATTCTAAATTGGCCCTAGTTTGTGCTTGGTGTGTGGGTATGTTTGTGTGTGTCCTGTGGTGGGTTGGCGCCCTGCCCAGGATTGTTTCCTGCCTTGTGCCCTGTGTTGGCTGGGATTGGCTCCAGCAGACCCCCGTGACCCTGTGTTCGGATTCAGCGGGTTGGAAAATGGATGGATGGACAACGTCCCAACTTCATTGGAAGTGGGGTTGTAGTATTTAGTTGCTCTACCTTTCACTTTGTTCAAGTATCAGTTGCCTTTCTATGTCTCTTCTCAAAAATTTCATCCCACTTTTCAACTGCAAAACATTTTCATCTTTTGTATTTCAAAGATGCCTTTTCTTACACTACAGTTTTCAGGTTGGGTCTTAGGCCACCCTAGAACAGTGCAGCATTTTGTTTTTACCAATTATTGAATTCTTTTGCATTTACATTTAGGGTTACATGCTGGAAGGCCAAATACCTTTGATGGAGGTTTGTCATCAATTTATGCTTCATAATGTTTCTGCACAGATTAGATTAAACTTTTGTTAATTCCGCAGGGAAATTCAAATGCATACAGCAGAAGAAACATAAACAAGGGTACAGACTCACAGGACAGATTATATAGCCAATCAATCAGTCGATAAGTAAATAAATAGAAATAAACTTAATGAGTACATCAGGTGGAAGCATTGACTTACCTTATAGCAGCGTATTACTGCAAAATGCAGTGGGTACAGAAAACTATACAATGTCTCTAATGCAAAAGGGCGTAAAACATCCCTGTCATGGAATCTTCATTGTGTTTGACTGTGGCAGAGTGTTGGTTTTCTAAAGCATTGTTTTCTCTTCTGCAAAACCAGAACTGATTTGCCTCTCCTAATGTTCTAACTTTGTCCAAAAATGTATTTTCCTAGAAATACTTTGGGTTGATTGGGTCTTGGCGAAGTTCAGTGTGGCTTTAGGTTTTGTATCTCCTTTATCCATTTTCAAAGTCTCTTCAGAGAAACCAATAGTGATGTCAATGTTTTTCTTTTTCCAGTTTCAGTTTATCTTAAAATAGAGTGTTAACCTTTCATGGCTACCAATTAATTTTATGACAACAGTTAAAAAGCATTTAGTTGAGATGTGTTGTATTCATTTAAAAATATTTTTATTTTTTCTAGTGCTTATCAGATTGTTGTTGAAGAACTGAATCCTCACAGGGGCAAGAGAGAGGCAAGTTCAATGGACTGCTACCAAGTACCAGTCACTTATCAGAGTGCGTCAAGTGCTGGTTCACCATATTATTTTGCTGCTGAGCTGCCACCTGGAAATTTACCTGAACAGGCTCCTTTTACAGTTGGGGACAACAAAACGTACCATGGCTTTTGGAATCCACCTCTAGCTCCAAGAAAAAATTATAACATTTACTTCCAGGCTGTGAGCAGTGTTGAAAAGGTAATAATTTTAACTCTTATTGCAGTTATAAAGGCGGTTGCTGAGATCTAAAGGCTTATCTATGATAGTTCTCCTTTAGTACTTTCTGGTCGAGTGCTGAATTCAATGTCATGATGCAGCAAAGCATTTGCACACCATCACAGTGTCACCACCATGTCCGATGATAGTCATAATGTTCTTATTGTGGAAAGCTGATTTAGTTTTACAGCAGATGTAATTGGGGACCTGTGTCTTCCAGAAAGTTCCACTTTTGTCTTATTGGTTCACTAGGGCTACAGGATATGCCAGTACTGGAAAAGTGCCAAAAAACACAATTTTAAACATTAAGGCGGGATTTTCGGTACTGGATGTAAACGTCATACTCCAACCCCTCTCCCAGACTCATTTAATTAGCTGAGTAAAAATGTGATTTTCTGGAGATGGCTTCAGCATGATCAGTACTTCACCGGGGATAATCCCACCCCCAGACAAATCTTGACTTTGATGTGATCAAAACAAAGTTTTGACATGATTGACACCTTATGGGGAGCAAAGCTTCAACGTAATCAAGACTTCACAGGTGGCCCCATCATTGCTTCAACAGGAACATATTGCTTCAGCCTGAGACTTCCTGGTGGATGCTCAGCCACCAGCCTGTTGCTTTGATGCACTCTTTATGCTATACCTTAAAAAGGAATACAGTACGTATTGTGGTGCAACTGTGCAGCACAGCCTGGAGGCTGGAGTAAGACGGGGTAGTTTGTAGTTTAAAATTATTTGCTTCAGAACCATTTTGGTACCATTACTGTGTCTGAAAGCTGGTATCAATACCGATCTACAACTACAGTCTACGGAACACTATCCCAGATGTTTTGGGGATAATCAAGGTGTTTTTTGGAAAATTTTAGATGAGTCTTTATGTTCCTCTTATTTAGCAGTGGCTTTCACCTTGCATGTCTCCCATGGAAAGCATTTTTGCCCAGTGTCTTTCTAATTGTGGATTCATTAATGCTAACATTAACTGAGCTGAGAAAGGTCTGCAATTCCTTACCTGTTTGTCTGGGTTATTCTGTAAATTCCTGGATGAGTATTCTTTGTGCTGATGGAGTAATTTGTATTGTGTTTTCACAGGTTGTCTTTTATTTTATGTGAAATATTTGGAGATCAGAAACTAATATAAATAAGTGAAAATACAGTATATTGAGTTGGGGCAAATACCTTTTCATGGCATATAGTATAATGTACATTATCTATCTTGTAAGGTTTGAGGACAGCATCACATAGGTTTTTTTTATTTTAATAGTCTTCCTAATTGATTTTGTTTGATTTTTGCTCGAGGACAAAATAGTGACAAATGTCGCAAGAATGGGTCAGCACTTCAGTTCCATGTCTTAAATGCTTTTGGTATTGTTTTTTCTTTTGTTCTAAATGCTTAGTATGTTCATTACCAAGTCTAAAAGCATGGTATCTGTATGTTTAAAAGAATAAGGGTACTTACAGTGTACAGTAAATAGAACAACCATAAATTAATACTCAGTGTTCTATGCATTAAAACATTCTAGTTTAATATAAAAATGCTGTGAGAAAGATTTGTTTCCTTTGTGAAGTGTGTGTTTGTATCCTTCACTAATAAACATACTTGGCTTTCCATTCCCTGTGTTAGTTTTAAACGGGCAAGTACTCTTAACTGAAGCATTCTTTAGTTTTGAGTACATGCAGCTTGGCTTTATCAATTTTAGTTGCTTTTTAATGCAGTCAGCCAATATAATGTAGTATTATATCTGCCATTTGTCACTTTTCTTCTTCATTTGATTTGCTAATTATGATAGACAAGTAAAATATGTTTCTTGTTCAGTCTTGGGCATCTCCTTACCAACGCGTTAAAAGCTCATCTGTCATTGTTCAACAAGCTGACTACATTGTGCTTCTTTTGATTAATCTCTATGCCCTTTATTACTTTGTCATTCCTTCACTGTTAGCACAGCAGAAATTTAATTGTGTGCCTTATTTGCCATTGTGACATACATACAGTGTATATATTTAGAAAATTATTTGCAAGAGGATTTTAAGTGATGCAGGGGGTATATAACTAAATATATCCATTCCTTGTCCCAGCCCTCCAGCAGGCTTTCACCCTCATGCCCTGACCCGCAGTTTTTCATTATTTCTCCATTCTGTTGATGATGGATTTTGAATTAAAATGAAGTAAATTTAATGTATAAAGCCTTGAGTGCCTAGTGATTTGGATGTTTGTTTTCATTCTTGCACAAAGGACATTTGTGTAACTCGATTTGATCATCTGCTCCCAAGAACACTCTGTGCCATGATCATCTTTGTTCAGATATTACCTGCCACTTTGCCAAGCAATTACCTGCCGTGGATCACCTGCTGAAACTGCAGTTACTTTCCCTTACATATGTTTTTATCGTGTTTCCCATTCACTAAGCACTTCATTGCATGACTTTCACCGATCAGTACCCAAGCTGTAGGTATAAGGCTGTTCTACAGCTTGAAAATTTTAATCAACTGCAAGTGATTTATTTCATTGCCAAAGAATGAATTTTAACAAATAAATTCAATCTAGCCAAGTCTTATTTTTACCCTTTGAAGAACAATATCAGGAACATAGACATTCTTTGTATATACTACATATTTTGAGAGAGCATATAATTTTACAGATGGTGAGATACTGTTCTATCAAAAACATTATACATATTTCATTAATATGAGATGCTGCAGTCAAGGAAGATGCATAATCAGTGTTTGAATTGATTTTAATTGGTTGAGCAGAGCACACTGTACCATAACCATGACAAAAAGATGTACAGAGCAAAGTACAGTCAGGAGCCTTGCTTTACTAAAAGCAATAGAAGAGTTATAAGTTAGACAAACTATGGCACCGCAAGGTTCTTATGGA